>NC_056727.1:316813271-317078271 GCF_019279795.1 Protopterus annectens | reverse complement strand
CAGGTCACCACTTTTAAAGGGCTGGCAGAAATTTTGGTGAGGGAACGCGCCCTTAGCACTTTGCCTGAGGACATGAGAATCTATTTAGCAGATAGGCAATGCAATACTGCAGATGAGTTGGGGAAGAAGAGAGACCTATACCTAGCAAGCAGTGGATCAGTGCACAGGAAGGGGACACCCAGTGCTGCTCATGGGTGTAAGGGAACCCATGGTGGGCAGCCCAAACTGCCCCAACAGAGTCTGCCAGTAGTAGGGGAAACTACTAGTCCAGGTACACATCCAGGACCAAGGCTTAAATGTTTTAAATGCAACCAGTGGGGCCATGTATAATATAGATGTCCATGGAGGCAAGGTGGGGAACAAAAGGTGGGAGAGCCAGTAAGTGTGAATGACAGAATGCCAGCAGTGAGTTGTCTGGAAACAACAAGTGTACCAAACTACCAGAAGAGGTTATATCCTATCTTAGTAAATGGGAAAGAGGCCACTGCTAAGACAGACACAGCCTCTGACCTAACTATTGTCTGCAATGGTTAAAGAGGAGCACTACTTGCTTGGGCAGTCTACTCCAGTCAGAGATTGAGGAGGGACCCCATTCCAAATACCTTTGGCTATGGTTCACCTTGACTGGGAGGGTGGAAAAGGATGCCAGCAAGTAGGTGTGTTTGAGGATATCCCTGCCGATGTCCTGATAGGGAATGACTTTGATGATGCAGTACCTTGTGTACATGCAGTGACACGCAGTCGGGCTTGGAGACAAGCATGTGGGTCTGGTAGTCTGGGGGGACCCAGACAGACCACACACACTTGAAGTCAGGACTGGTGAGATGGTTACTTCAGAGAGGGAGCTACCCTGTAGCAGTGAGACTGAAGGTGCACCACAGCTGCTTGTGGGTACTGATGCTCCCTTGAACAGAATGACTGCAAGGGCAGAGGTGAATTATAGTATACAGGCTGACAGTGAGGCACTTCTGTCAGAGAATACCACACTTCCAGTGAAAGGGAAACTGGAAAGGGTTACAAAGAGAGAGTTGAGACAGCCAGAGCTTTCAGACCCTACCTTACAAGGCCTGAGGGAGGTAGCTAGTGAGGCACCTGATTCTCAAGGGAAGGGGGAATCTGTATACTGGGACAGTGGGTTACTGTATAGAGAGTGGACCCCTGAGGGAGGGTTTAAGGGTGAGAGAATACAGCAGTTGGAAGTGCCCAGAGCCTACCATCTGGCACTTCTAGCTACAGCCCATGATATTCCCTTTGCAGATCATATGGGCATAAAGAATACCAACAGACATATTAAGCAGAACTTTTATTGGCCTGGGATTTCCAGAGGTGTAACAGGGTACTGCAGGACCTGAGAGCAGTGCCAAGGGATAGGTAAGGCAAGAGACAAGGTGAAAGCTCCTTTGATGACTTTGCCTGTGATTGAGAAGCTATTTCAGAGGGTAGCTATGGATATGTGGGGCCTCTGAGTACCCCAAGTTCCAAAGGGAAGAAGTATATCCCACTGGTAGTATATTATGGTACCAGATACCCTGATGCAGTGGCACTGTCCTCCATTGAGGCAGAAAAGGTGCCAAATGCTTTGTTAGAGATTTTCAGCAGGGTACATTTCCCAAAAGAAATACTGACTGACGGAGGTGCCAATTTCATGTCAGACCTGCTGGTTTGTCTGTGGAAGCACTGTGGGCAGAAGCAATTAAAGACCACCCCCTACCATCCCCAGACTAATGGTCTGGTTGAGAGGTTAAACTCTACACTAAAGATCATGCTATGGACATTTGCAGACCAGTTTTAGAAGGAGTGGGACAAATATTTGCCTCATCTGTTGTTTGTTTACAGGGAGGTGCCCCAGGAATCCACAGGTTTTTCACCCCTTGAGTTACTGTATGGGCATAGGGTGAGGGGACCTCTAAATTTGATTCAAGATGATTGGGAGAGTAAATGTGAATCCCACAAGGAGTCTGTTGTGGGGTATGTCCTAAACCTCAGGACAAAGTTCAGGGAGCTTAAAGGCTTGGCCCAGGAGAACCTGGCAGACGTCCAACAGCAGAAAAAGGTCTGGTTTGACAGGAATGCTCGAGCTAGAGGGTATGCTGTAGGGCCGTCAGACACAACAAGCTGCAGGCAGCTTTGGAGGGACCCTTCAATGTGGTAAGGAAGGTCAGTGATGTTAACTACATGGTAGAACTGCTAAGCAGGAGGCAGGTGAACAAACTGTACCATGTTAACATGATGAAACCTTACCATGATAGAGAGGCCCTTGTGCTGACTATTTGCAGTGGATAGCAGAAGGAGTCTGAGGGGGATCTGGTGACTAATCTCCTCAGTGAGGCTCAGACTGACACCACAGTATCCCCTACCCAGGTTCAAGAAATCTGAGCAGTGTTACAGGAGTTTGGGGACATGTTCACTGGGAAACCAGGGTGCACCCACCTGGTGCAGCGCCATGTGTATACAGGACTCCAATAGGCCTATTAAGCAGGCCCCCTTATAGGGTGCCTGAGAGAGTCAAACAGACTCTGAGGGAGGAGATACAGGAAATGTTGAAATTAGGGGTAATCCAGGAGTCCAGCAGTGCCTGGGCATCCCCAATGGTGCTGGTTCCAAAGAAGGATGGCAGCATCAGGTTCTGTGTGGGCTACAGGAAATTAGTCACACAGAGTCAAATGCTTACCCCATGCCTAGGAAAGATGAAGCCCTAGAGCAGCTGGGTGAGGCTAAGTATCTTACCACTATTGATCTTACCAAGGGTTATTGGAAGGTGCCCTTGACTCCCAATCCTACAGAGAGGTCAGCCTTTGTGACTCCTTTTGTCTTGTATGTGTTCACGAATATGCCTGTTGGGATGAAAAATGCCCCAGCAACTTTCCATAGGCTGGTAGATCATATCCAAGCAGGAGATTTCACCCTTGCTTACCTGGATGATATTGCCATCTACAGTCATTCCTAGCAAGAGCACCTTCAGCATGTCAGGGAGTCGCTGGGCAGAATATAGAGTGCAGGGTTGACTATTAAGCCCAGTAAATGTCAGGTGGGTATGGCAGATGTCTCCTACCTGAGACATAGAGTGGGGACTGGTATGATCAGGCTAGAACCTGTCAAAGTGGAAGCCGCCCCTGTTACCAAAAAGCAGGTGAGGGCATTCTTAGAGACAGCAGGGTACTACAGAAAGTTTGTCCCCAATTATAGTATCATAGCTGCACCCCTCACAGACCTGACAAGGAAAAACAAGCTAGATAAGGTGGTGTGGACCTCAGCATGTCAGCAGGCATTCCAGAAGTGAGGACCCCCTGTGTTAGCCAGTCCAGATTACAGAAAATAATTTGTTGTGCAGGTGGATGTTTCAAACCATGAGGTGGGGGTTGTACTCAGTCAGATTTCCTCAGACGGAGAAGAGCACCCAGTAGTATATCTCAGCCATAGGCTCCAACCCAGGGAAAAATGCTATGTAGCTGTAGAAAAGGAATGTCTAGCCATAGTGTGGCACTGCAGAAATGACAGCCTTATCTGTATGGAAGGAAATTCATGGTAGTTACAGACCACAATACCTTAACATGGCTACATTGAGCCAGATAGCAAAATGCCAAGTTACTAAGGTGGAGGCTAAAGTTGCAGAATTATGACATGAGGTTAGTAATGCCAACACAGATGGGATCTCAAGACAGGGAATGGGGTAAGGTATTCTCAGATAGGCTGAACCCACTCAAGCAGTGTTTCTCAAGGGTCACTTGAAAAACTAGCTTGAGTTTACAGGGGGGGGGGGAGAAATGTCACAAAAGGAAATATTGTCAGCCTAGCTAGCAGGAATTTTGTAAATAATTATATGTCAGTTCTGAATGTCAACATGATTCATATGTTTGTGTTACAAATGCATTAGAACTGTAAGTTATGTATATATCAAAATGCTGGTACAGAAGTGTGTGTGAAAAGGGTTTGTACAGTACTGAGCCTAGAGGTGTGATCACCACGTATCCTGCTGGGTTAGAACAGAAATGTATATAAACTATTGTAACTGTGTAAATGTATATGTTTTAACAGTGGGAACTGGCACATAGAAGGTTAAATTGCAAATATTCAGAAAAAAATAGTTGAAATTAAATTATTTTATAACCACATAATAAAATAAATGTTATCTTTCAGTTTCATTGCAGCAGGAGACAGGAATGAGAACCATTACCTTCTGCCCTACAGCATACTCTAGCTCGAGGATTCCTGTCAAACCAAACCTTTTTCTGCTGTTGGACTTCTGCCAGGTTCTCCTGGGCCAGGCCTGTAAGCACCCTAAGTTCCATACACATAAGTTCCTTAATAGACATTTTAACAAAAATATTGACCCTAGTTAAAT
This sequence comes from Protopterus annectens, assembly GCF_019279795.1. Classification (NCBI taxonomy): domain Eukaryota; kingdom Metazoa; phylum Chordata; order Ceratodontiformes; family Protopteridae; genus Protopterus; species Protopterus annectens. The sequence continues at coordinate 317,073,929 of NC_056727.1, read as the reverse complement.
CACTAAATGCTCACAGATGGTTCCAAACAAACAAAACAGAATTAGCATGTGTTGTCACGGCAACATCTCTTCTTACGCAGTTTTATAAAAATGCATTTTTCCCAGTTCCTAATTCCAGGACATCATAATCCTGTTGCTGGAAAACCGAGCAGTAAAGCCAGTTAATTTTCTCATCATAGCAGCAATCTCTCTTGGTACCTTTTTAAAAAGTCATTATGCCAATTACACCACAGCAGAAGGGGACAGTTCCAGGTCTTTCATCTTTATTTATTACATTAATAAGAAAAGCCAGCATGTCTGGAGATTTAACACATTTCAAATATATTCCTTGTCCTCCAATATTCAGAAAAGCAAAGTCCCACATTTCCAGCCATGTGAAAAGCAAGAAAGAAGAAAAAAGTAAAAGAATACATTACATGTTAACTGTTTTATTTGGCCTACCATTACCCTAGCTTCAGGGGGACTTTTTCTTTCTGTACTGTTATTTGATTTCAGAGTCTGTAGGTATAAGTAGTAGTAGTAGGTGATGTGTAAGCATTTTTCTCCCTGCAAAAAAGCATTTATTTTCTTCTTGGTTTGAATTTTGCGGTAGTTGACCACATTTTGTCAACATGTTTTACTGGCAGTGTTTAAAACCTGCAGTTTTTTTTCTGTCATCTTTTAAAATTAGATCCATATGTGTGTGTATACACATGTAAAAGTAAAATAAAAAACTGGAGTACACTTCATATATCCTTGACTATGTATATGCTATAAATTATACAACAGAAAATAAAAATCTTTGACACGGATGATTCAAAGCGTGCACGAAGGTGGGTTTGTCCCTGAAAAGAACACAAAAAGTAATTTTCATGACTTGTTGCAATACATGCAGTCTCTTGAACTTAATGTTCCTCTATTTCATACTGCAGACTTTAGCAAAGAGAATATTCTTCAAGAGCCTCTACATACTTCGTAAGTTAGATAATATTTTGTTTCCTTGTGCTTAAAGCTGCATCTGGTATAGTATTTTTCAAAATGTTTCACATGCCTGACACAACTCTCACTATGCTGTTTTACTGTGTTCTTATTCATTTTAACTTTATTTGTTTTAGAGACTACTTAACAGATTTCAAACTCTTCTGGGATCTTTTAACTTGATAAACTTATTTGATTTCATGGAACTCTGTAACTTATCACATGGCCTGTCTTGTTTCACAAAACATTGCAGATTATATATTTTTCTTGTTGACATTTTAGGACACCAAAACTTGTTTTGTTTTATAAGTTGTGCTTTGTTTTGAGTTGGAGGAGTTACAGAAGAGGGAAATTTTACGTTTTGTGTATCTTTTCCATCTTTTTATTTCCTCTATATTTGTGTGACCTTGCAGAAAGTATTTTTAAAGATCAGAACTGGAATGTTTCAGAATGTGTAGTCATTTTTAGAATGCAATTGTTCAGAAGTTCAGCGACAAGAATGGATTATCTACAATGGTTTTGTTTTGATTGTTGCCTCTCAGCAATGAAATGCAATAAATTGAAGTAAATCTTCACTCTCTGTACTGGTCACTTTATTTAAATGCAAGTATGACTTTCTAAGTCTGTCCTTTGTCTTATCATTTCTGATATCACCTACTGTTCAGTCTCATACTAATAAGTCATGTAATTCGTGGATTTCACAGAATTTCTCTCAAGTAGTTAATTCAGTAATATAAGCACCTAGTAGAGACAGTGGGACCTTGTGCCCTCATGAAGAGCAAATTGTGGATGTATGGCATCCTTTTTTCAGATACAAAGTTAAATGTATCTGTCTATCTATCTATCTATCTATCTATCTATCTATCTATCTATTTCTTTGACATTTGTTAACCGGAATAGTCCATCTGAGCAAAAGTCCTTTTTCAGTGGAGGCCCAGGGAGAAAAGCTCCACAGTACAAGTAAGCAAGAAAATTTACAAAATTGAAGATGAATACAGTGAAAATTTAAAAATAAAACAGTTAAGCAAATGTAGATAAAGCTCCACAGTACAATACAGTAAGAGGCATTACAGCATTGATGAAAAAACATAGCAAAGAAATATACAATAAAACATTTGAATTAATTTACATAACACAGTGGGTTATCTTCAGAGGGTAATTGTACAATATAGAGCAGTTAAGTGAGTTATGGTAGTAGAGAAGGGAGGAATAGACAGGATAGTGACAGAGAAAGGGGTGGGTTCATGTGGGATGATTACACAGGCAAATCAATGGCTATTAAGGTACCTTTCCAGAGTTTTCTTGGATTTGTGAATGTAGGAAATTTTTCTAAGCTTTATGGGGAGCTTATTCCATGCAAGAGCAGGGAAGTAGCTGTAGGGATTCCATTCAATAGATTTTTTAGGTTTGTGAATTTGTAATAGACATTGGTCAGAGCTTCTGAGGGATTGAGGGGGCTTATAGAGGGAGACAAGGGTTTATTCAAAATAGTATGGATACTGAGAAGTTGGGTAAATAAGAGTTGATTAGGAAACTCTAGGCAGCTGAGTGTCTGGAGAGTGTTACAGTGGTTTGATCTTGAGGGAAGACTGGCTTCAAATCTAGAAACTTTGTTGTAGGTGGTTTCAAGTTTGGAAAGTAGTGAAGACTGTAAGTTTGTTAAAATTTGAGAGCTGTAAAAGAGGTTGGGGAGAAGGTAAGCTTGGGCTAGTGAGATCCTGGAGTTGAGTGTAAGGAACCTTTTGTTTCTATAGAGCAAACTAAGCTTTTGCTGGGTTTTCTTGATGCAGTTAAGTAAATGAAGGTCAAATTTTAGTTGACCGTCCACTATTACTCCAAGCAGTTTAGTGTGTGATTCAGCTATGATTATAGTGTTGTTGAGGGAAGAGATGGTGAATGAGGATTTAAGATGGTAAAGGGATTTTTGGAGGAAGAGAAGTTTTGTCTTTTTATGGTTTAGTATGAGTTGGCTGTCAGTAAGCCATGTTTCAGTGAGGTTGAAAGATGTTTGTGTCAGTGGGACTGTCAGCGATAGAAATGATGGTGGAGTCATCTGCGTACTGTATGAGGGAAGACTGAGGACAGAATGTAAGAAGTTGGTTAAGTAAAAATGTTAAAAAGGAGGGAGACTAAAATAGAGCCTTGAGGGACACCCATTTTGATGGGGAGAAAAGGAGAAAGTACAGAGAGCCATTTTACAGATTGCAGTCTGTCTGTGAGGTAGCTATTGAACCAGGAGATAGTTGCTAAGGAGAGGTTGAGCTGAGAGAATTTGAGAGGAGGATGGGGTAAGAGACAGTGTCAAAGTCTTTGGAGATATCTAAAAAGATGCAGTAAATGTAAGTGTTTGCAATCTTAGCACTAATGGAATACAGTTAAATAATGTGTAAACAGCAATAAATAGAATAGCAAATATTAAAAAAGTAAACTGCACACTATAGTGCTGAATGACAATTTCTCTCCTCATATGCAAGACAAAAGAGATATGGCTTCAGGGATCATATACTCAACCATCCTGATAAGTAGATCCCAAGGTATGGACCTTAGGGATGTTCACCAGATGACCCAAGCCATATCCCTAGAACCTCCAATAGACCCAAAGTAGAACAGTGCAAAGCACAACAGAATTGGAGTAATATGGTTGTATTGGAATATTCCTGTCAATAGCACAGCTACAGAGTTATATACCAATTGCAGCTGGTCAATCTTTCAGTAAGGACGCCAGATACAAAATGTTACAGTAGTCTGCTCTAGAGGAAACTAAGGCATGTACCACTAATGGAAAATATACATGTGAAATAAGGTGTTTGACATGGATGATATTCTTCAGATACCAACAAGAGGACTTGAAAACAGCTGACTCATTACTCCTTAGGGGTGGGCTAGTTTCAAAATGCATCCCTTTGAAAGGAATTTGTGTTTTTCAGCACTGTGAAAATGTCAGGGAATAACCCTGGGGTAGATGAATTAAGGACTGTAGCATTAGTGACCTTGGCAACTGTCATGGTGGTATTGAACTTAAGCCAGTCACTGATCATCAGTCTTGGATGCAGTCCAAGTCTGCAGCTAATTTCTGTCTTTCACAGATTATCGCCGGAAGGAGAGGTACAACTTTGTATCATCAGCAAAACAATAGTATTGTCTGTTAATGGAAGTATGTATGCTGTAAAGAATACTGGACTCAGAATTGAATGTTTGAAAAGGAAAATATGGTATTAACCCTTGATATTACTTTCTGAGTATGTTTGGACAGGCAGGAGGCAAACTATTTCAATACAACACTTTGCCACAAAATAAATCTGAATCCTCTGTCTCATCACAGCAAAAATCTATTTTCCCTCTTGAAATTCAAGCATATCATATACTTTCAGTGCTTGCCTTGCTAGACATAGAACCATTGTACTGTGTATCTTTTCAATGTGAACTACTGCTCACTGTCAGGAATAAATGGAAAGTCTGGATCTGCAGTTTCCATTTATTTATTTTATAAATAAATTATAACTTTCTTATTATAAATAAATTATAAATAAATAAATATAAATAAATTCTAAATAAATTGTAACTTTCTTAATGGCTGCACTTACACTGTTTCTTAAGGAAAGATGAAATAACATAACTGTAATTACTGACAACATAAAGCATTTGGCATTTCAGGATAATCAATGCATATGTTGGGATGCAGACTGCTTGTGGCTAGCTTCACTGGCATTTATTTCCATAATATGCAGCACATAAAGGATAACAGACTACATGATTTACATTTGGGAACAGTCACAAAGATAAAATATGCCAATCTCTTAAATATATATGAGTGTGTGTGTGTGTGTGTGTGTGTGTGTGTGTGTGTGTGTGTGTGTGTGTGTGCGCATGCGTGCGTGTGTGAGTGTTTGCATGGATACATAGATACATACACCACACCTCATAAGATAACTCTTGTTTTTAGAGATACTAGAAAATAAATGAGAAAACAGCAAAAATATATATCGTTTTTTGCAACTTATGTACCAGAATTAAGACTGCAAGTGTGGAGATTGTAATTAAATATGATGATTTGAGAAATTAAGATTAAATATCAATAGAAATTGAAGTAAGAAGTTTCTGGCAGTTAGTACACAGAACTAAAGTTCTGAGCTGTTAATGCTCTGATTCCTGTGCCCAGGGTACAGGCTTTGTTTGATTCCTTCCATTCGCCTTTGCATACAGCATGAATCTGAGCAACCACTTAACCAGATAGTACTCATGGGTCACTCCTGAAAAGAGGCAATTGTGCCCAGTAGGTTTGCCTGATTAACAAATAAGTAAAATAACAGAAATGTATATATAAACTGATTTCATTGTTACTGTCATTGAGGGGTAGGCCAAGTGTCATTTTTTAACCAATTAAAAATAGGTAAACATTTCAGCATACCTGTCAATGACTGTGCAGCTATATTTTAACCTGAAGTTATTAACATGAGTGGGATATGTTTCTTTTTCTTTTTTTCTTAAGTGTCCAACTCATAGGAGGCTGACATCATCTTTATTTTCTTTTTCTTCTTCTTCTCAGTTTTTATTTTGATGGCAATTAAATGACTAAGTGTTCATACTTATCTCCAGGCTGACAATTTCTCCCATGACCTCACACTCTCTAATCTTCTCAAATCCATCCACCTTTTTTGTTCAAGAGAACACCCCTCTTTTACAATCTGTCTGACATTTATTTATCTAACTGCATACCTTAAATGTCACCTTTCCATTCTATCCCTCTGTTTCTATAACCTAAAATATTTGCTCCTCAGATCAACTCAAATCCCCCTTTCAAGCACTTTTTGACAATCTCCCTCGCCTTGTTCTCTATGAAACTTCCATAACCCTTTCACTATCTCTCATGCTCATTGCTCACACATACATTTCTCTCTCATTTTTACATTTATAGTATCATCCATCAATCAGTGTCATATGTTAATGTAAAGATCCTAAAGTACTGTGTGAGCCTGTCCTTATCTGTATAACACCCATTCTATTAATCTTGTATTTTATTGTAAGTCATGAATGTAAATATTATTTACAAATGTTATTTATGTAATGGAGCTTTTCTTTCCAGGCCTCCCATGAAAATGGGTTATACCCAGCTGGATTTTCACTGTCAACAAAGACAATAAATAAATAAATGCTGTACTATATTTGAGACATGTTTTATTTTTTATTTTTTTTTAGATTTTAAATAAAATACCAATGAATTTCCTAATGTTTGTGGTATACAAATGATATTTTGATCCACGGTTGTAGGGAAAAAACCATACCTCTCAACCTCTTAGCTCAAGAAATCTGGACAAATTCCAACAAAATGGGGGGGACAAAGGCCCAAAAATAGGGACACATTTTAAATATTGCTCATGAAGACTTAGAAAATTGCTAGAATAACAACAGGCTTTGTGTTAGCACACATTTTCTGGAGGATATGAAGTCTGAAACTGAAATACATCTCAATATTTAGTGAGTTTAATACTTAGATTATCCCAGTGATTTGTCAAAAAAACACAATTTTTATGAGGAACAGTCCAAAATATGAGGCAAAAATCTGTACAGTTGAGAGGTATGGAGGAAACATAAGCAGTATATTGCTTGGTCTGATCGATCTTGACTATGGTTTCCAAAATGCAAAACAGTGATTCTCAAAACAGGGAAAGCAAGTAAAACGTGTATGCCTTACCAACAGTGTTAACTATGAAGGTGCCATGTATGGTTTTGTGCCTACAACAGACATTGTTGAAGAAACTGTATGATTCATAGGTTCATAGGTAGGTACTAGGCTATTGGCCCTAGGGCCTATATAAGCCTAGCCAACCAATACCCTGGCTTTTGCCACCCAAGAAAATTATTTTCCTGTGCCCCTGTCAAGCAGAGCCACAAAAGTTATCCCCGGGGTGAATTTCCTATCTCCCATCCAATCATTGAGATTTTTCTTGAAGAGTGCCAATGAGGAGCTTTGTTTGATATAGATAGGTTGTTTGTTCCGGAGTATGGGAAGTCTCTGAGATAGGAATCTATCCCTCTAGCATGTTCTGTTTATTGTGGTGACAAGGTTTAGGTCCCTAGAGCGTGTAGCTCGGAGAGATTGGGATTTCTTTACGTGGAGCATGTCCAACATCTCTGGGTTTGACATAGCTTTGTATGTTAGGCAGAGATCACCTCTGAGTAGGCGATATGCGACAGAGTAAAGCTGGAGTTTTTTTGAGACGGCCTGCATAGGGCATCTGTTTGAGGGCGGTAATCCTCTTTGTGAGGTATTTCTGTGGCCTTTCCAGTTGTTGTAGATGTCTTGTGAGGTACATACCAAAAGGGGCATTGTACTCTATAATGGGTCTAATGAGTGATGTGTAGAGGGGAACAATGACCTCTTTTTTCCTGGATGAGAAATTTTTTGTGATGGGGTGTGCCACGTAGAAGGATTTCCTGACTACTGTGGCGATGTGATTATCAAAGGAGAGACTACTGTCCACCTGTGTCCCAAGGTCTCTTATCACACTTTCGGTGTTACGTAGACTACCGCCTATATGGTAGTTCATGAGTACAGAGTTTTAGCAAAAGGGATGACAATGCACTTGTTGGCATTGAGCTTGAGGCCATGGCTTTGACACCTGGCATCTGTCTCAGTGAGGCCCTTTTGTAGGATGTCCACATCATTAGGAGATCTGATTATGGCTCCTAGTTTGCAGTCATCTGCAAACTTTGTTAGCCAAAGACCTCCTGTGTTAGCCTGTACTTCAGAAAAGTAGATACCAAACAGGAGAGGACCTAGGACTGAACCCTGTGGTACTCCACTTGTCACAGGTCTGAAGTTGGATTTGGAGTCTGCTACTTTCACAGTGTGGGTTCAGTCAGTGACCAGTTGGCAACCCATCTTGTGACATAGGGATTTATACCTAGTTTATAATTCCAGAGAGGGGGATGGTGTTGAAAGCCTTGGCGAGATCTAGATAGGCTGTGTGTACCACCTTACCCTCATCTACAGCTTTGGTGACCGCTTCAAAGAAGTCTATCAGGTTTAGGAGACATGATCTGCCTTTTACAAACCCGAACTGGGTAGGGTCCAGAGTTTGGAGATTACCAATGTCATTGTTTATAAGTCCCATGATGATACGCTCCATAGCCTTGCAGACCAGGCTCGTCAGGCTAATGGGGTGGTAGTTCCCGGGGTCTGTGGTGGCTCCCCCTTTGTGGAGTGGGATAACTGTTGCTGTGTGCCATTCAGTGGGCACAAAGCCTGAGGTGAGGCTATGATTGAACATGGTACTTAGGTGGAGTGCCAGTTTGTTATGTAGTTCATGTAGAATGCAGCCTGGGATGTCCTCAGGTCCCATGGATGCTGTGTTCTTGTCTTTGGAGAGTGTGTTTTTTACTTGTGCAGCCGTGATTACAGGTACTTTGCATTCTTCCGGTATAGAGATGGCCCTTTAGGGGATGAGAGAAGGGTAAAGTTAGCACTGAACCTATCTGCCAGGATGCTGGCAATATCAGTTGGTTCTGTATATTTAGTGCCATTGTGCTGAAACTCAGAGCAGATCTGAGTGTTGCCATTGAGATTCATCCATGATTTTTGCTTAGAAATCTTCAAGTGCAGTGTATTATAAACCCAGGTGGAAGTGGGGATTTTTATAAGCAAAAAATGAGACAATGACCCAGGTACACAAGATGCATGACTCACCCATTTTGACAACTTTCCAAACTTGATAATTCTACAAATACTCAGAATCGGTTCTGAGTCCATTATGTTCCCTCCAAAATGTTCAATGTCTCTTATTAAACGGTTATGCACTGATACAGCAGTAGAGGGTTGCAGCCATAAAGGAAATGCCAGGAGTTGTGTTACAGGCAAAGACCTAAAATGGTGACAAGTTTTATATATTGCTCCTATAAATTTAGAAAGTTGCTAGAATAAATTGTTTTGCGTCATTATGCATTTTCTGAAGGATAAAGTCTGAAACTCAAACGTCTGTTATTGTTTAGTTAATTCAATCCTTACTGATTTGTCAGAAAAGCATAAATGTCACGAGGAACAGACGTAAACGATGCAAAAAGCTTGACATTATGCGAAAAATCTTGATAGTTTTATAGTTCCACGTTATCAGAGTTCCACGTTTTGGAGATGGAAAGCCGAGAGCTACGCTTAGAAAGTTTTTCGAAAAGTACATCGTAGAGTATGTGATGTTGAATTTCTTCCTTTATGTTTATATATTGTAAATAATATGTTAACTTAAAAATGAAAGGAACAAACGTGTATCTTCTGAAATAAAATGTCTGCAACTCTAATGATTATCATTGTTTACTGGACCGGGAAAAGCCGAAAGAAACAACAAACAAACTGATTGTATTTGATTATAACCCACCACTTTTTTTCCTCTAAAACAATAAAATTTTAGAGGGACAGAGCCAATATGTGAGCATAAACTACACAGTTTACAGGCTGGTTCTTTTCTGAGTCTGCCGACAAAATTTGAGAGGTATAGACATGACAGAGTGGAAGTTTATACTGATAAACATAGCTGTTAACCTTTCACCTCCAAAATGAGGAGCAAAAGCCGTCATAATGTGGAATGTTGAACACGTACCAATGGTTTACTAAGAACTTCAATAGAAAGATCATATGATGGTTAAAAGATTAATTTCTATTTAACATGGATATCAGTTAAATAAAACTCCTAGCACACTGGATATGTGATAAAACACTTTCAATGTGGAACTTCGGGGAACAAGAACTTTTTAAGACCCCGAAATGTAGTAAGTTCCTCGTGATGAGGTGCACTTGAGAGGTATGCCGTCAACAACACACATGCGCATTCTAAAATAATATTTACATAACTGTTCCAGTATTGGTTATGAAGTGCCAGTTTTGATTTCCCCCCCCTGCACTTTGGAAGTCAGCGAAAAGGCCTTGGTTTGAAGTGCCAATTCGTAGCTTTCAGCGAACCTTGCTATCAGGAAGAAGGCAAGAGCTAAACTGGGAAAATTCTACGTGATTTTTTTTCACGATTCAACAATTTAAGACACTGGTGTTAAACAAGGTTAAACTATTTGGGCCATCTAAATTCCACTCTTCCAATTTTCCCTTAAAACTACCTTCCTCGAGCTGTACTGCTGATCTAACCAGCATATCCTATAACTGAAAAGTTCATCTCTACTTGATTCCCAAGTAGACTATTCTCTATCTGTAAAGCCTAGCACTTACTCCTACAGTACTTGCACCTTGATAAAGCACTCTTATTATAGATAGTACCCCACCAGCCTAAAACCCACTTCCCGGAGTCCTTTGAAAGTCACTTTATCTACTACTTCTAGTATGTCGAGGATCAGTTGCTAGTGTCCTCTCCAGCTCAACTGGTGAACCTGGGAATATTGAGGCAATGTTACAACTGCCTCATGTACACAGACAATCCTCTCCTTCTCCCACAAAACACAAATACATGCGAGAGATGCAACTATACGGCCAAACTGGAGGCTGAGCTCTCTCAACATAGGACTGGCAAGACCAGACAGGAGGAGAAGGTAACCACACACAATACATACCCAGTCACACATGGTACCATCACAACTTCAAATCATACACATACTCACACAAAGACATACTCGGAGGCTCTGATCAAAAATTTACTAAAACAGCAGAGGCCACCAAAGCAGACACCCAAACAACTACCACCTCACGACCCAACACATGCAACACATAGACCACACAGTCAGAGTGTCAAACAGTCACAGCCCTTAAGGCCAAACAAAATGCCAGACACACTTGTCATTGGTGATTCCATAGTCAGACACACTGACGTCCCACTCACCAGACTGAGTAAAGAGAAGGTCACAGTAAGCTGCCTGTCGGGCGCTAGAATCCGCCACATAACGCAAGCACTCAGGTCTCTCAACAGCAGGTACAAGTACGACTCAGTCATTGTCCACGCTGGTGTCAACGACCTGAGATGCAGCTCGTTGGACTACATGAAAAGGGACATCGAGGAGCTCTCTGATTATGTAGCCCAGGCAGGTATGACCCTGACCTTGAGCAGTATCCTACCTTCACCTAGAATGATGCCACAATACAGTGATAAGATGATCAGCTTTAATAATTGGCTTAAATTCTGGTGTCATTCAAAGGATCCAATGTCTGTCTGCCTGGGATGACATGCTGGACAAGCCACGCTGCTTCACAAGGGACGGCTTGCACCTGTCACCCTGGGCTTCGGATATTGGCAAAGGCTCTTGCCACCCCATAGTGCCTTTTTAGGCAAGGCTCAAATTCTAAACCTACCACCCTAGAACACCAAAAAGGAAAAAACTAAGGGTAATGCTGCTCAATGCCAGAAGTCTCAATCTCAAGATGCACGCACTCGAGGCCCTTCTCAATATGGAGAACATCGATGTCTGTGCTGTGACAGAAACCTGGTTCAAGGTTCCTGAGAGCACCCCAGCACTAACAGGTTTCACCTCATATCATGCCCGCCCCAAAATCCGGACAACACCAAGAAAGGAGGGGTGTCCATATTCATAAAGGACACCCACACCTCAAGGTTGGTGGCAACGCACGATGCATCGGAGACCATCCAGGTGCAATTAACCATAGGCAAGACTACTCTGCAATTTGTAGCATGTTACAGGCCACCCTCTCAAACTCAGGAACCTCACATGGCCTTCCTGAAAACATTGGAGGATAAATGTATCTCCAAACACCATCATACTAGGTGACTTCAACTACCCTAATATAGACTGGGAACACTACTCAAGCCCGAACACTCTAACCCAAAGATTCCTGGAGTTCATAAACTCAAATGCCATGGAACAACTAGTCACCATCCCCACAAGAGGAGAAAACATACTTGATCTCATCATCACGAACATGGGATCAAAATGTTCAACACCGAAGTATACCCCTCACTGGTGAGATCAGATCATAAACTAATCTCGCTGGAGGTCCTCATCCCGCCCCACCTGAAACAAAAAGACCACAGTGAAAAACTTCTCAAAAGCCGATTTCACACTTCTAAAAACTAGTGTGGTCTCCTTTAAGGCCCCTGAGCCAGTGGTAAACATTACTCAAACCGCTGAATCACTTACAAATGCCTTCTACCAGCACCTACAGGACTGCATGGATCAGGCAATCCCAAACAAAACTAAGACTCTCTGTACCAAAGGCAAGCATCCAGTCTGGTGGACCCCAGCCATAAACAAGCTCTACAACAAAAGGAGGAAGCTACTACAAGATAGAGCAAAATCCTTGAAAGGTAAGACACCTTTGATCATTATAAGTAAAAAACTAAGAGCTCTCATAAAATCATCCAAGGCAAATTTTGAGAGAAAAATCGCCAAGGACTCTAAAGAGAATCATAAGGCCTTCTTTAGCTATGTTAGAAACCTAGGAGGAAACTCCCACATATGCTCAGAATTAGTTCAAAATGATGTGAAAATTACTGAACCTACACACATTGCCAACATACTTGCTGACAGGTTCAGTGCAAACTTCTCCCCCCCCCAAAAGGAGAGATATCTATTCAGAGGATTGTAGCCCCCAAACATCTCCAACGCCCAGGTGAGAACTGCCTCACTAAGGCAAAAACACAGCATCCATGGGACCGGATGGTGTCCCCGGCTGTGTGCTTCATGAACTCAACGAGGAATTAAACCCACAGTTAGGACAGCTGTTTAATCTTAGCCTCACCTCAGGATACACCCAAGGAGTGGCGACGCAACTGTGGTCCCACTTCATAAGGGCGGTGCCTCCACAGACCCTGGAAATTACCGCCCATTAGCTTGACAAGCCTTATCTGCAAAGCCATGGAGAGGATCATAATGGAACTCATAAATAAAGACATAGGGAACTTGCAGACTTTGGATCCAACCCAGTTTGGCTTTGTCAAAGGCAGATCCTGCCTCTTAAACTTGGTTGACTTTTTCGAGACAGTCACCAAGGCCATTGATGAGGGAAAGGCAGTCCATACAGCCTACCTCGACCTGGCAAAGGCCTTCGACACAATACCCCACTCAGGTATCATCGAAAAACTCATCAGCTTGAATGTAAACCCATACATCACAAGATGGGTTGCAAACTGGCTAAGTGACAGAACCCACAGGGTCAGAGTTGCTGGAGCCATGTCAGACTCAAAGCCTGTCACAAGTGGTGTCCCACAGGGCTCAGTCCTGGGTCCACTCTTGTTCGGCATCTACTTTTCTGAAGTACAAGCAAACACAGGAGGGTTATGGCTGACAAAGTTTGCAGATTACTGCAAACTGGCGCCATAGTCGAAAACACATCTGACACAGATATCCTCCAGAAGGGCCTCACAGAAACGGATAACTGGTGCCAGAGCCATGGCCTGAAGTTAAACGCCAAAAATGCATAGTCATACCCTTCGGGAAAAACAAGGTTACCCCTAGCTACCATATAGGTGGCAATCCACTGAGCACAGAAAAAGTCATCAGAGATCTGGGGACCCAGGTTGACAGTAGCCTTTCGTTTGACACTCATGTTGCTAAAGTAGTTAGGAAAACCTTCTATATCACCCACCTGATCATGAAGGGATTCACATCTAGATCAAGGGAGGTCATCGTCCCCTGTACTCATCACTCATTAGACCTATGATTGAGTACAATGCCCGTTCGAATGTATCTGACTAGACACCTGCTGCAGCTTGAAAGGCCCCAAAAGTTCCTCACCAAAAGGATAAAGGGTCTCAAAAATATGTCTTATGCTGCCCGACTGAAAGAACTCCAGCTCTATTCAGTCTCATACCACTTGCTCAGAGGTGACCTGTGCCTGACATATAAGGCCATGTCAAACCCAGATTTGATGAATATGCTTCACCTCAAAAAATCTAGATCCTCAGAACCACAAGGGCGGAGACTTAAACCTTGACACGGTTATAAATAGAACGTGCTGGAGGGACAGATTCATCACCCAGAGACTCCCTATGCTGTGGAACAAAATCCCGGTACATGTGAGGCAGAGCACCTCTCTGGCCTTGTTCAAGAGGAATCTTGACCAATGGATGGGAGATTGCAGATATACCCCAGGGATTACTTCAGTGTCACTGCTTGACAGAGGCACAGCAAAATGATAGGCATAGTTTTTATTCAAACTAAAGGGGTGGCGAAAGCCACATAACTATGGGCTAGGCTTATAAATGCCCTTGGGCAGATAGCCTAGTATGAACCTATGAACCTATGATAATTCTACAAATACTCAGAATAGGTTCTGAGTCCATTATGTTCCCTCCAAAATGTTCAATGTCTCTTATTAAACGGTTATGCACTGATACAGCAGTAGAGGGTTGCAGCCATAAAGGAAATGCCAGGAGTTGTTACAGGCAAAGACCTAAAATGGTGACAAGTTTTATATATTGCTCCTATAAATTTAGAAAGTTGCTAGAATAAATTGTTTGGCGTCATTATGCATTTTCTGAAGGATAAAGTCTGAAACTCAAACGTCTGTTATTGTTTAGTTAATTCAATCCTTACTGATTTGTCAGAAAAGCATAAATGTCACGAGGAACAGACGAAAACGATGCAAAAAGCTTGACATTATGCGAAAAATCTTGATAGTTTTATAGTTCCACGTTATCAGAGTTCCATGTTTTGGAGATGGAAAGCCGAGAGCTACGCTTAGAAAGTTTTTCGAAAAGTACATCGTAGAGTATGTGATGTTGAATTTCTTCCTTTATGTTTATATATTGTAAATAATATGTTAACTTAAAAATGAAAGGAACAAACGTGTATCTTCTGAAATAAAATGTCTGCAACTCTAATGATTATCATTGTTTACTGGACCGGGAAAAGCCGAAAGAAACAACAAACAAACTGATTAATTGTATTTGATTATAACCCACCACTTTTTTTCCTTTAAAAATAAAATTTTAGAGGGACAGAGCCAATATGTGAGCATAAACTACACAGTTTACAGGCTGGTTCTTTTCTGAGTCTGCTGACAAAAGTTGAGAGGTATAGACATGACAGAGTGGAAGTTTATACTGATAAACATAGCCGTTAACCTTTCACCTCCAAAATGAGGAGCAAAAGCCGTCATAATGTGGAATGTTGAACACGTACCAATGGTTTACTAAGAACTTCAATAGGAAGATCTTATGATGGTTAAAACATGCTGGTTTTACTTATAAAATATCTTTTTAGTGAATTAAAACGATTAATTTCTATTTAACATGGATATCAGTTAAATAAAACTCCTAGCACACTGGATATGTGATAAAACACTTTCAATGTGGAACTTCGGGGAACAAGAACTTTTTAAGACCCCGAAATGTAGTAAGTTCCTCGTGATGAGGTGCACTTGAGAGGTATGCCGTCAACAACACACATGCGCATTGTAAAATAATATTTACATAACTGTTCCAGTATTGGTTATGAAATGCCAGTTTTGATTTCCACTTTTGGTTGAAGTGAAATTTAAAACCGCCAGAGAGCAATATGATAAAAAGAGATTATGAAGACACGGGTGGAGTCGGGACTCGGGACTGATGTCACAGCAGGAAGTTCACTGCGGTGCTGCAAGGAGGCGTGTGTGGAAGTTTGGAGTTGCCACTGGCAACTGCAGTGGCCGGAGTTGGACTTTTGGAAGGCAGCGAAAAGGGCCTTGGTTTGAGTAGTCTCAGATTGGGCTTGGCACTTCTGGTGTGTCATTATTGCGGATGGCAGCTTGTCAGTCGGAACTCTTGCTATCTGACATGTGGCAACAGAAGGCAACGGAGCTAAACTGTGGAAAAAATAAAATATCTACAATGGTGAGTTGCCTTTTTGTGTTTCACAGTTATCTTCAACAAGCTTGGTGTGTAGTTTACGTCTGCACAAGCTATAGCGACTGGTGTTTAAATGGGGCAGCAGGATTTTATTTGGGGCGACTGACGGGTGTGGACATAACGGGATTGGGCGGGACATGGTGTGTCCCCCCCACCCCCGTAGCCATTAACTACGCCCAGATTAGTTCCTAAGGCTGTGATAGTAATTTCAGGGCTACATTCTGGTTTGGAAGCGCAATAGTTAGTTACTTTAGTCTGTCACCTACGAATGTGGGCAGTGCTTATACCGTTAAGCATAAGGAAAATTTTAGGAGTTGGAGCGGCGCCGTTGGGAGACTACTGGCAATGTACATTGTATACTAGTAGCTTGCGAACTTCATACAATTATTGTTTAATAAGATACGTTGTGTTGATTTTTCAACAGTACCTCCCTAGTTGCGCAGTAGCAAGTCCCGCCTAAATCCCGCCCATCACCCAACACCCGGTGACTTACTCCAATAATGAATGAATATTCATTGTGATTTCTTCACTGGCCTCATGATTATTCGTCGGAAGCACATTAAACTTTGGAAGCTCAAGAAGATCGTGGGTTATAAAATCCCTCCCAAATATTGTCTTTACCTGTTTGATACTTCTTCTGAAAACATGCCACTTGCCCAGTAGGAGTAACTTCGTCACAGAAGTTTAAATATATTGTACTTCTATTATAATGGGTGAAATTATAGCGAGGAGTTTTAAGTTGTAAACGCAGAAACGTGACATTTTTTAAGCTAGTTCTTCTGATTTTGTATTCTGGAAATGAAACTCTTGTTTTTTTGACATGTGATTAATCTTTTAACTTGAAGCCTGATTGCCATAAATCATGGCTTAATGTGTCAGAGATAATTTTCTTTTTAGTGCAATATGCAGTGGTGAGGATCATGCAAGACTTGGTAATTACATAGTTTGAGGTTTACTATCATTCATGTATTTGTTTTTCTGTTGTCACACGTGTTTTCCAGCAGTGCTGTCATGGTAATGTAAGCACAATTAGTGATGATGATAATTAATCAGCAGCAGTGACCAAAATATAGTACTTTGTGTAGCCTTTATGCTTTCTGTCATTGGAGAAGTTGCCAAGTTCCCTATGAGAATAGTTTCTGTTTTTCTTTCACTTTTGTAATGTTTTATTAGGGGTTAACAAAACATAATTTATTCACTTGTGAAAAAGTAATGTATAATTCAGGCTTGGACATCAGTCTTTGAAACTACATACTGACATACATGTGCAGCCATGTCCATTATAATGATGCATTACATATATCCAACCATATATATTGTGTGACTTGTATACATACATTTACATATACACCTCTCTATCATATATATATATACACACATACATATATGTATAGAGAGAAAGAGATATACAGACATGTGTGTGTGCATTGCTACGAGCATATTATATATATTATACAAGACCCATCTGTTCTTTACCATACCACAGAACTGAAAGTGAATGTATATATAGCAGACAAGACCCCATCTGTTCTTTACCACACCACAGAACTGAAAGTGAATGTCCTGCACTTTTGTTCTGAGTATCAGATTTTACATTTTAAATTTAGAGCATCCACCATTGGCTCTCATACTGTGCCATAATAAAACTCTCAAGCTGCATTGAAATGTTCTCTAGACCTCCTGCTACAAGAAAAAGCATATATTGTATGGTATACAGTACATTATATATTTTTTTTCATAAGTTTTCTGCCTGCAACCTGCATTCACATAAAACTATACTCAGTAGAAGTAAGATGGGCCTCCCACCTAGGCTGGTCTTACCATGTGAGAAATGCTGGTATAAAAATGAGAGCAAAATCTGCTTCTAGAACCTTGGTAGTTTGTTGTTCCCTATAAGCAAAAAATACAAGATTAGTTTGTAGATACTGGAAAGCTGAAGATCTTCTCATAGGGCAGAGCAAAACGTTGAATGTCTATTATCTTAAGTTTTTTTAATTCTCAATCAGTATTAAAAAGCTACTTCCTGTTATTTGCAAATTGTACTAAAAATGACTTACAACTTTCCTGACTGCATTAATTTTTCATCCTGGTAGACATTAAAGCAATATGATTCATATTATTACAGTCATGTTAAGGAAGAGTACATTTGAAGGCAAATCTGAGAACTTAGACATTGTGTGTAGTCTAGAGAACTCTTAGTGAAAGAGGAAGAACTTTGTTCTCTACGCACAGGTTAACACAGTCCCTAGATGGTACACATTTACAGTATGTTTACTCTTGTTACTCTGCCAGGAGACATATAAAATATGCCACAATTCAGTTTCTGAAGTTTATGTATTCAATAATTGGAATATGTAATTACCTGAAGCAAAGGTTGACTATTTAAAACTACCTTGCATTTGCCCTTATGGCTGTGTTAAGGCCAAAAAAGTTTAACAGTAACTTTTTTTTAATTACCCTTTACATTTTTCTGTGCCTGAAAGCAGGAGTTTGTTCAAATAAATAAAATAAATAAGTAAATAGAGTGTATTCAACCTTTCTAGATTACCTACTGTGTGTTTTTTAATTTCTCCAAGTCTTTTGGGTTACTTATGCCATGACAGGAATGGACCCCATTCCTAAGCCAAAGTATGATTAAAGTTCATGAAATTAGTATTGTTTCAATCTTTGATGTCAGCCAGTAGTGCTCTTCCCAGCACCCGCAATGTGACCAGTAATGACTCCTGCAATTCGTATGGGGTTACATGGATTGGTAACATATCTCAATACAATTGTAAATTCTTTTTTATAAGACCCGTTGCTCCTACTACTATTGAAACTGCCATGACAGGAATGGACCCCATTCCTAAGCCAAAGTATGATTAAAGTTCATGAAATTAGTATTGTTTCAATCTTTGATGTCAGCCAGTAGTGCGCTTCCCAGCACCCGCAATGTGACCAGTAATGACTCCTGCAATTCGTATGGGGTTACATGGATTGGTAACATATCTAAATACAATTGTAAATTCTTTTTTATAAGACCCGTTGCTCCTACTACTATTGAAACTGTCTGGGTATCTTTCTTCTACATGGCTCTCGTTTCTGCCTGCAGATCCTGGTATTTTATGATTTTGTGTTTCTCTGTACACAATACACTATAGTCAGTGGGTGTGGCAAGATCAATGCTACTTTTGTCTTCTTTTCTTGGAGGACTATATCCAGTTTTCTAGCATTTGTCTTTTGAGCTGTTGGTAATGGGTGATCCCATGTGATATAAACTTCATTTTCTATGATGCTTTGTGGCTCATGTTTCCAGTGTTTTTCAGCCACTTCGATACCATAATGTTTGCACAATCCCCAGTGCAACAGTCTCGCCACATTATTATGCCTTTCAATATATGGTCCTTCTGCCATTAGTGTGTCGCAACCAGCAACAAGGTGTGTGACTGTTTCCAATTCGGTTTTACAAAACCTACATTGTCAGTTTCTCCCACATGTTCAATGGACTTTATAAACCAGCTTGTACATAGCCTACTATCTTGGGCTGCCAGTATTAACCTTTCATTTGTTGGTTTGAATTTGCCTGTCCTTAACCATTCCCGAGTTCGTTGTTGATCAACGTGAGGCTCTTCCAGAAGTTTTCTATACTTGCAACTATATTTTTGTTTTTTTCACATTTCTTGCCTTCTCATCTGGTCCTTCACCTTATACAGTTGCTTTTGTTTTTTGGCACATTCAGTTGCTGCCTGTTTTTTTATATACTTCTGGTTTGATTTCCATTCCTGCTTGTTGTCAATATGCTTCTGCTCGATTAAGCAGAGAGGTCACCTTAGATTTATTCTCCTCTGTTTCAAAACTTTCTCTACATTTGGATCTTGTGAGGTCAGTAGATGTGTGTGGAGTCCCATGATTGCAGATCCATACATGTAATCAATTTCAAGGAGGCCCGTCCCTCCTTCGGAATGGGGAATATATAATCTTGGTATACACTGATTTTTATAAATCTTTTGGTGAGCATGAAGCATCCTTCTTCTTTTAATATCTAATCCATCCAACACTTTTTGTTGGGGGCCAGTCAATCACTCCAAAACTGTATGTTAGGACAGGAAGGGCAAATTGATTTATAGCTTGGATCTTGTTACTAGATATCAATGCTGTTCTCAGGATTAATTTAAGTCGTCTTAAGTATTCCTTACTGAATTTTTTTCGCATTTGTTCATGTTTTATTGCTGATCCTTCATCAATTCCCATGTATTTATACACTCCCTCCTGCTCAAGTTCTTTTATATCAAATTCTTGTCCCAAACTGAAGTTTTCCTGGTGCTGCAGTTTTCCTGCTTTAAAGGTTGGTTTTGCACATCTATCAAGATCAAATGACATTCTAATATCATCTGAAAAAGTTTTGACTACCTGCAGCTGTGCTTTCAGTTCCTCATTTGATGAGCTATACAGTTTTAAATCATCGACAAAGAGAAGGTGAGAAGTCATTAGACTTTGTTGTTTTCTAGGAGCCAAATTGTAGCCATGGCCTAAGCTGTTGAATAAACAGCTTAATGGATTAAGAGCAAGGCAGAATAGCAATGGTGACAGAGTCACCCTGGAATATCCTCCTTTGAATTTTTATCCCTGGGATAATAATCAGTCCTTTATCATGGCTTAATTGCAAAGTGGTCTTCCACTGTTTCATGGTTACTGTAATGTAGTCGATCAGTGTAGGGTGTATCTTATACATTTTTAAATACTCTTTTATCCATGAATGTGGGATACTATCAAATGCTTTTTTGTAGTCAATCCATGCCAGACTTAGATTCTTCCGCTTTTTACAGTGCTCCACTATGACTTTATTTAACAACAAATGATCTTTTGTTCCATATGACTTTCTTTTATTGCCCTTTTGTTCTGCTGCCTTGATATTTGACTAGAAACTCAGTAGGTGTAATTTCCCATGTATAGTTTATACGTCGTCGGAGGGCAAGTTATTGGTATATTAGGGTAGCTTTCAGGTTCACTCTTTAAGTAAAAACATTGTTTTGCTTGTTGTCAGCCAGGTTGGTGTCTGTTCGGGGTGTGCATATAAATAGTTCTTACTCGTGGCTAAATCTTCATGCAAAGATGTCTATACTTTTAACCAAAAGTAAGATACTGCATCTGGGCCTGGGGTTTTTCAATTAGAGGCTTTTCATAACTTTGTTTCAATCTTTCTAGATGTTACTTCATCCCATTTCATAGCCTGTACCTTTTAAACGTCTTATTTTTCTTTTACTTCTTCTATCCATTTAGCATCTTTGTTATGTTCCACAGGATCTTCATAGATACTTCTCCAACATGTATCTGTTTCTTCTTTTCTTGACTGTCTTCCAATTCCTTTTACCTTATTTCCCAGTTCTGTATAAAACCTTTTTGGGTTATCAATAAATTGCTTATCCATTTAGCATCTTTGTTATGTTCCACAGGATCTTCATAGATACTTCTCCAACATGTATCTGTTTCTTCTTTTCTTGACTGTCTTCCAATTCCTTTTACCTTATTTCCCAGTTCTGTATAAAACCTTTTTGGGTCATCAATAAATTGCTTATCCATTTAGCATCTTTGTTATGTTCCACAGGATCTTCATAGATACTTCTCCAACATGTATCTGTTTCTTCTTTTCTTGACTGTCTTTCAATTCCTTTTACCTTATTTCCCAGTTCTGTATAAAACCTTTTTGGGTCATCGATAAATTGCTTATTTTGTACTTTTCCTTTATATTTATCTGTGTATCTTCTAAGTTTTTCCACCTGTGCTGAAATTTTTAGTTTATTTGCAATAGTACATGATAGATCCTGGTCTCTTCTAATACAATGCATTGCTTTAATCACATCTGTCTTTCTTAGTATTTGTGTTGATCTATCCCCTCTTCTATAATCTTCTAACAATGACACTTCTTGTCTTAATTGCTTTATAATTTTCTCTGTTCGATACTTCCATGATGGTATTCGATTTCTTCTCTTTCTTTCCCTCACTACCCTGTGATCTTGTGGTAGAACTTTATCAGTTGTTAATTTAGCAGCACGGTAATATATCCTGTTTACTTCTGTTATATCACATGGATCTCTATGGACAGTCCTAAGTATTGCATTCATTTGTTTTATCAAACTTCTTACTTTTTGGGTTTTATTGACCTTCTGCAATATATTTCTCTCACTGATCTATATATTTATCCATGTTCATTAAGTCAATCAACTCTTCTCTTAGCTCATTTTCTTCCAAACTGAGGGCACATCCCTTGTTTTCCGTTTCCTGCGGGCATTCTATAGAAAGTTCTGTAGCATCTTTCTGTAGCACATTCCCTTCAATTTCATCTTGTCATCTGTTGCTCTGTCATATGGGAACTCACTGGCCTAGCACTCCTCAACATTGATTACATCAGAGTTTCCACGTTTCCTATTCCTTTCTTGCTGTCTAGCATCAAGTGAATGTTATGGCTTCCTGTGGAATGCTCCAAAATATCTTGATATGGCACCTGACCAGTTGCTTCCTGTTTCACTAGTTTCCCCCTAATTTGTATATCCATTGCTCTATCCTGTTGTGGTGCTTTTTGCATTCAATTTTCTTCACTGAATCCTTCTCTTTGCAGCTGCTCCATAATCTCAGTTTGTATTTCTTTTGATTTCTCCATTACTGATATCTTTTTCTGCTTTTCCTCTTAGTCTTCTTATTTTTTGTATTGTAAAGTTTTCCATATCTGGATTAATTTGCCTGTATTTCTCTTCAGAGATCTTTGGTGCTGCTCTTTTTATATTGGTTAGTTTTGCCTTCTCTTTTATATAAATATTACAGTATACTAAATCTCTTTTCCTTTCCCATGTCCATATTTCTTCTTCACAGGTCTCCCGATCTTCTTGCTTTTCCTTATTCTGGGGACTCGCTCTATCATGCTGTGATGTAGTCTGTGTTAGACTTTCTACATTAAATCCTTCACTTCACAGGCACTCCATAACTTCAACTTCTATTTCTTTAACTTCCGCTTTACTAATCTTTTTTTTCACATTACATCTTTGTGATATTATTTTTTTTATTGTAAAATTTTCCATACCTGGATGCCTTTGCCAGTATTTCTCTGTGAATATCTTTGAGACTGCCTTCTCTATGTTAGTTAACTTGGCTTTCTCCTTTGCATAAATAATGCACCATATCCAATGTCTCTTTCTTCCCCATTTCCATATTTTTTTATATTTTTCAAGTATCTCTAGGTTTTGTTTATATTTTTGCACTTCCTCAGATGCTTCTTTTTCCAAACAGATCAAAGTTTCTTGATCTATATACTGTTTTTCAAAAATCTGTTGTATTAACGAATACAAATTTTTATTTGAAGCTTCTGACAGTTTTTCCTGTGGAAGTATTTTTCTTTCCTCTAATTTCTCTCTGAATCATTTTGTATATCTTGTTTCTGGAAATTCTGGGCTTTTTACATAATAGTAACAATATATAATTTCTTTCTTATTCTCAATAGTCCAATCTATCGTCTTTTTTGTGATTTTTTTTTTTTGTGGAATGCTACTTCCTTATACAATAGGGGGGCCATCCTCCCTCTGGGCCTGGCCTGGCACCATTGTAGGAATGTTTCTGTATTTTGTGGATTCTACACTGTCATTTTTTCCAGTCCTGGCAACAGTGTGCCTGGCAGGATCGGGGACTTTTTTATCCTGGGTCCCCAGCTGTCGTTTTTGACTTGCTTCTGTCCATGATATATGCTATATAAATACAGCCTATATATCAGTGTCGCCTTGGTGAGATTTTGTCAAAAACAGGGTTAACCTTGCAAAGGTACTCGCCAAGACTTGAGAATGAATTCATTTTCAGCACTACTACTCTCCTTTGCTTGCTGACTTTTCATCTCTCCATTAGGACCTTACTGTGTGCTATTTCTGTAAGCTGCTGTATCTGTAAATGCATTGTCTCATACAGGTAACTCTGGAGGGAATGTGAGGTTTTCTGTTGCTGGCAGAAGCCATTTGGTTATTTATAAACACGTAATGTGTGTGGTGACCATGTGTTTGGGTCACAGTCCTATGACGAAGACACAGACACACACACAACCAGTTTTACTGACCCCTGTAAGAATATCTCACAGTTTTCTGTTGATAGAAAACTGGTGATTGTATTTAAACTTTGTGTAGTATACAAAGCTGTTCTCTTTCTACCATGTTGCATATGCCTTCTATTGGTCTGTTTTGAGAGCTGCTTTTCCTGAGGTTTCTTTTCTTGTCATCAGCACCATCACTATTTTCCCAGCCTCTTCCTAAACTTTACAGCAGTGATTATGACTCCCACTTTAATGAATTCATTTCCAGTAGATTTGGAGACATACATGACACTTCATGACCCCTGATACTACAGTTCTTCTTCTTCTTTCGGCTTTTTCCCGGTTAGGGGTCGCCACAACGGATTAACTGTCTGCTCATGACTGGCAGTGGAGTTTTACGGTGTCGAGTTGCCAGTCCGGCGCCCAACCTTCCACAGAAGGCACACACATGCACATTCCCGCACCTAAGCCCTCTTTAGATTGTCCAATCCACCTACTGCATGTCTTTGTGATATGGGAGGAAACCGGAGCACCTGGGGGAAACCCACGTGACCACAGGGAGGACATGCAGACTCTGCACAGAAGGCACCCCAGCCGAGAATCAAACCGGAGAACTTCTTGCTATGAGGCGGCAACGCTAACCACTGCACCACCGTGGCCGCTCACCCCTGATACTTTACAGTATGTGTCCAAAATACATGATACTACTTTTCTTTTTTTCCCCATTATTAATTATTCCTATTACCCAGCTAAGTGCCTCAGAATTATTCTGTGCAAATGAAACTTAACTATCCTATAGTCCTTTTTTTTTTTTTTTTAACCTTTTCTTCCTCCCACATATCTGATCATTAGCTGACCTCAGTGCATGTCTTCAATTACTGGGTCTACCTACCCCTGCTGTCTCCTCCACACTTACTCCAATTAAGGTTGAGGCAAGTGAAGGGATGGAGGCACCCTGGTAGAACCACACTGCTGCCATGAGAGTGTTTTTGCCCTATATGTTTCCTACCTATCTCCCTGCTCATTCCTATCCTAACCAAGGGGTTGGCGTGCAATGGGCATTGTAGTATTTGCCCACACCTGTGCATAAGTTCAGCCAGAGCACTGATGCCATACAGTAATATTCCTCATACTTTTCCAGCCTCTGCCAGGGTTAACGCATAGGTGCATCTAAGAGCATCCCCCAGGATGGGCATGCCCATCCAACCTGGCAGTATCTCAGATGTCTGAGCTTCTCATTGAACCCCAGTTGCCTGGGTCATCATCCTGGCTTTATCCCTCTGTGATATGGCACTGGCGCTTACTCCAAAACATACAATGAAGAGTAGGGCTTAAGGTCCATCTTTCTTTTCAGCCATTGGTTATATTCAGCTTTATTACAAATAAAGGATAAGATCATTTCTTGGCCCTCATTTAGAATTTCTGTTCAGGAGTGATTTGCATCTACTGAAAATGGGGAAGATGGTCTTCTTCAGTTACATTAAGTGGGGGCATTTTCATAGAGATATTGACCTTCCTGCTTTCCTTCTTTGCCTGTCAGTGCTATATGCACTGAGAATCTGTAGGTGCTGTATTTTCTTTTTCTGACCACTTCTGTGTGTTTTATTGCACTAGGTTTGGTTAACAAGTTTTTGTTTTCATTTCTCCACTGTGGGACAGACACTTATTAAATAAATTCTGATCCTCCAGATATAAAGCTTCCCACAATGCTTGTCAACTGTGGTAGCAAAAAGGCTTGCTGATTTAATAGTAATTTTGTATTTAAAATTAACTGTTTTCCAATTTTGCATATGAGGGTAATACATTCTTGGAATATTGTTTGATCATTGTCTTTTTATTTATAGATTTTTTTCTTTGTGATGTTTCAACTTGAAGAGAAAGGCCTCTATTTTTATGATGCAACTTTACTTTGCCAAGCAGAATGACCTTTCCCATTGTTATGCTGTGTGGCCATCTAATACCTTTGCCTTATCTTGAACTCTGTGACAATTGTATGCAGTCGTATGCCGTGAAAAATTCCAGGTCACATTAATTGCTGTATACTTATTCATTAGATTTGCTGAAATGATGATTACTGGTAACTATGCTTATAATGTACTGGATCAACTCTCTGGTCTGGTAGGTCTATTCCCTGTTTCAAACTGCAAATTGATTTACGTAAAGGCAGTTTTAGAGATTCACTTTTTTTAACCAGGAGTTTCTGGCTGAACTTCTTTCTGTGGTATCTGCTGTATTAGTGGTGGCCATCAGATGTTTTCCATTAAGTAGAAATCTGATTGCATGTTTTTCTTTCTAGTGCTGGAGCAGATGAGTGTATAATTTTTTTGCTTGTCATTGGCTGTGAAGGGCTGAATGACAAGATCATCCGTTAGACCTTTTTAATGCATATCTTGTGTTTTCTAGCAAAATAAGTGTCTACATGTAGATATTACATTCCACTTAGTGTTTTCTTCTGATTTTGGTAGCTAACAGAGACTATAAAGATGATATCTCACCCATGTTGATGTATTATTTTATTCCTTGTGATGTATTTTTCTGGGTGCATTACCAGATTTAAAACTGGCATGCCAAAAAAAAATAAAACATTTTTTCATGATTTAATATATATTGTACCTAAAATTGTTAGTTTCCTTGCTTGTCTTTTGTTATTTAGTATACACAAATATTTGTCAGTTATTTCTAGTTTTTAATATTTTTGTCTGGTATTGCAGCTGTACCTTTGCAGTTTGAAAGTTATTCCTTTTTCCATTTTCCTTTTCTTTTTCAGCTTTCATTATTTGCTTTGGAATCTCACTTTCCTTAGCTTTTTCCAATCTCTCAGTCATGTTTCCTTATCTTCAGTCACACTTTCCTTCCTACAAACCTCACTAAGCTTTTTCGTCTGATTTCCTACTTTACAAATACCAGATATTCTATCACTAACTCATAATTTCTTTCCTTCCAATGTATTGACATCATTTAACTAAATTCTAGTTTCCTCATTTCACTGCTTGAACCCATACACTACTCGCTTTGAGTTTGCAATCAAAATGTGGAAATGCAGTTTGATGATAATGGGTCTGTCTTATGAATGCCCGTAATGTTGAACTGAAAATAATATGACTTTATCTCAGCAAAAGTGTATCCACATTCGCTAATATGAAGTCAACATTTTGAATTGAGATGGCGATAGTGTGGATCGGAAAATGCTCCCTTTTCCTCACTTCACTGTAGTACAATCTTGAAGTTGTTAGATATAATGTGCAGGGGTGGCTTGCCCCCCTGCAGAAACATTACCAGTAGCACAGACTTTTGACACTGGAACTTCCGGTGTTCGAATGTCAGTTCTGTGGTTACCATTTCTGACATTTTGGTAATTCTGTATTACCAAATGCGGCTAAACAGTTCTATCATTTTGTGGAAAAATGTTTTGATTTTCCACATTTTGATAGTAAATCTTCACTCTGTCTTTACTTCTTTTCCCTAACTAGCTCCTATCCCTCCAATGAAAAATGAAACCGGCACAGTCTCCATAAACAGGGTATCTTTTTTTCTGCTGATAATCATACTTTTCCAACTTCATGTCATGGCAGATCATCTGGTAGCAGCTTCACAACACATGTATATACCATCTGCCCCTTACAACATAGTCAGTCAGGCTTTATCCTTTGATGTCTACTTTCCCCTTAAGTAACGTAGTTTTAAGCACGTTCTGTGCAGTTGTGTTATGTTTTGGCTACACGTAGCTACAGATACCTTAACCTTCTTTACACCTTTATTCTCCCTACTTCTTTCCTTTTGGCCTTTCCATTACACTATAGATACGTTGCAGTCCCAAAACGTATGTTCCCAGTTACCTTTTTCTTCCCTATCATACCTCCAACATTTGCCATCTACCCCAGTAAAAAAAAAAAAGCTTTGGAGTCTGCTTTGGGTGTAAACGTATCTGTGTAAACACTTCCAAGCAAATATCCTAAGTCTTCTAGACTTTACTGCATATTTGGGAGCCATATGTATGTCCTCCCATTGCTTTTTTTTTGTGAATTACATATGTAATCTCTCCTCCCAATCTTTTCTAACCTCTTCTGATTTGAAATTTTTAGTTATTGTGCAATATTTTATATGTCCTACTAATTATCCTTTTTTTAACAGCTGCTTCTGTTCTAGACTCAATTAAAAACTCAACCAATACAAGTCTTTAATTTAGAATTCCTGTATCCCTTTCTCGTCTATACTGTGATATCGGTCTCTGATAGGGAAGGCAATTACTTGTCTACAATCCAAATATCTTCTTGGCCTTTTCCCATTCTATTACCTTTCCTTGTCTAATTATTTGTTCACAATACCTTGGTTCCTCTGCCAGCTTCCTGTAGTAAATTCTAGCTCCCTCTTGCCTTTTCTGTGTACCTCTAATTGTAGTCATCCCTGTTGACAGAATCTCCTTCCAACACTCCCATGCTGGCTTATTTCTAAGTATACTTTTTGCTGCTTTATGAAAGTAATATTCTATATGACCATTGCTATTTTCCTTAAGGATCTGCATCCAAACTCCCATTCTTTCCTTATTTCTTGAATTACCCCCCCCCCGGCCGCTTCATCATCATTCCTTTCCACTTTGAATTGTAGCTTTCCGCTTGTGTTATGTGTCAAAGCTGTCTAGCTAAAATATCCATTCAGATCAGGTAATCCCAAACTTCATTGTTCTGTTTGGAGGATCAACTTATCCCACTTCACTTTTGTTCTCTTCCCCTCACAAATAAAATAATTCAGCTGTATTAATTACTGTCCACAGCTTCACCTCTGCTTGAAAGAAAATATGTTTGAGCTATGTATAAAACTAAAGGGACTAAAACACTTTTACTGTTTGTGTCTTGCTATCCATATCCATAGGCAAGAACTTCCAGTTTCTCAGTTTTTGTATTAACTTTTGTTTACTTTCTTCCCACATATCTTTAGCTCCCATAACCAAATTCATTTTAATCCATACTGCTAAATACTTCATTTTATCATATCCACATAAATATTGGTATTGACAGACCAATTCATATGTGAGTACATAGGTTATAGCTATAGCTTTTGATGTATCATCCTTAATTTTATATCCCAAAAAACGGAACTGTCTCAGCATATTCCACAGCACTCAGATATACATTATGGTTCCATCAACTACAAACTAATATCATCTAGAAATAAAGCTCACTTTTCTAGAATACTATACCAATTTATATCCTTGAATTTCAGAGTACCTTATGTTTTTTGCCTGTGGCTCTAAATATAATGCAAATAACAAATGGGAAAGAGGACACCCTATCTGGTTCCTCTGTTCAGACACAACTTATCAGAGAGGACCCCCCCCCTTTGATTTTTGCCTCTGGTCCCTCATATATCCTTCTAGTTAACCTTATTATTGTATCGGGAAATGCTTCCATTGCCCTACTTATAAAATCCCAGCTTACTCTGTCAGATGCTTTCTTTGCATCAAGATCCAGCAATAACAGAGGTATTTCTTTCACTCTGCATCAGTCTGGATCATCATTGTTCTGTCAATGTTGTCAAATGTTTGCCTCCCCTCCACATCACCTTTGCCATTATTTTACCCATTATAGACAGACACTTTATAATCATGGTTTAGAATTGAAATGGGCCTATATGAAGCTGTATCAGATATTGTCTTTAGGTATTACAGCCACCATAGTTTTTTTTCCAGGATGTTGGTGCCTCTCCTCCTTTTAAAATATTCTTAAACAAAACCTTCCAGATCTTTATCACTTTCTTCTGTCCTAACTTCCACCAGACTATCATCTATTGCTGGAGACATTCCTGGAGATTGCTTATAAATTGCCATTTTTACCTCAACTGTTGTTGAGCCTCATCTGCCTCTAACCTTGGCATATTTAAATCTTCCATAAATATTCCGATTTGTGCTTTTTCTCGATTTCCCCACTACTCTGGTTTATACACATTTTCATAAAATTTCCAAAATATCTCTAATACATCTACAGGATCTCTGGTTATTTTTCTTGTTGTAGACTCTCTAAGTTTGGCAACAAACCTTTCTACTTTCTGTTGCCTAAGTCATAGCACCAAAAGTTTCTTTTATAGTAACTCCAGAGCACAAAAAACAGTTGCTTAACAGCAATATTTCTAAACTCATAGTTATTACCTGGGTACTCCTTTATGTTTACTGTAGCACTCTGCATTTGTACCTCCCTTTGTTCTGCGAGATTCCCTTATTAACAACTGTCAGGTTGTCTAAATAATTCTTATTATTTCTTAATCACATGTCTTTTTTTCTTTTATTTGTACCCTGTTTCTAAAATCCTCTTCCATTTTATCCATTCACTATCTGTAACTTCTGGAGTACTTTCTTCCCTAATAACTCCCGGATAATTCCCATCTTTTGAACAGGTAGGTGCGGAAGCATCAGTGTCTCATCTTTACTTCATTATTCTGCAGTTGTATCTTAGTAGTTATTGGCACATAATCTGAAATAGTTGCTGGATGTATATCAAAGTTCTGAAGTAAATGTACATGTTCCTGTAAAATATAATTTCTATCAAGTTTAGCCCAATTATTGTACCTTGAGGAATAATATGTAATTTTTTTGCTACTGAATTCACATCCTTCATAACAAATGTTTTCAGAAATCAATCCCCTTTTGTTATATTTTCCCTTGTGGGGCTCACAGATACATTCCCATTATTGCAAATCAAATCCCATTTCCCACCTAAAAGTAATATTCCCTGCTGAAAGGTGATTATTTCTTCCAATTTTAAAGCTCCAAAATAGCAGTTTTAGGTAGAATGTAAATACATGCCAGTGTAATCCTTATCCCATTTGTAGTAGCCCCTTACTACTACACATCTGCCATTATTATTTTTTCCTCTACTGGAGTTCCTCTAACAATTAATATAACTAATCCTCTTTTCCTTTGTCCCTGATATTCTGCAGAATATCCATCCTGGAATCCTTTCTTTATTAAAGTCACATCCTCATTTCTTTCCAAATATGTCTCCTGTAGCATTGCTATTTGCACTCTGTATTTCTTAATATAATTAAATATTCTTTCCTTTTTGTCTCTACCTGTGAGACCATTCACGTTCCAAGATAATATGGAAAGTGTTGCCATTATGATAAAAGTTGGTTTACCTTCATAATAGCGAAACACAGTGGTGCGATTGTTCATATGAGCGAATCGTAACCACGAAACTTACAACAGCGACAGTTGTAAATGTTCGAAAATCAGCAAATCGAAAAGCCAATTCGCTAATTTTCGAACATTAATGTTGAAAAAAAATTAGATAAAGTGTAATGCAGGGGAGCAAGCCCCCCTGCACCCCCCACACCCCCTATTTTAGTACTCTAACTCCGAGATCACACTACAGTGGGGAAAGGAACCATTTTCCAATCCCCACTATAGTGCAATCTGCCCCAGTATGTCGAATGTGCAATGAGTGAATCTCACTGTGCATTCGCTCATTGCACATTCAAACCTTTTTCTGTTCAGCATTTGCAAACTTTGCAAACTGCCTTTCAGAAAATTGCTATTCGTCCTTGTGCAATATGCACATGTAAAAGTAAACCTAAAGAGTCATTATTCCCACTTATTATATATGGCAGTTCTGTAATGCTTAATTTCAGCTTTTGTGATAAATGCACCCCGTTTGGTAGTTAATCCTTTTTACTGTTTTTTATTTTATCAGCATTGGAACCTGTGTGACATTTTACAAGAAATTTTGTTTTAATAAAAACTCTCAGACAAAAAGAAACACCCCAGAACACCCCATAACATTTTAATTTAATACAAACACACACAACTCTGGATATCTTCAAATGTTTGTTTATTTAATTTTGTTTACCGGGTTATGTCCAACTGGGCATGAGGTCCATTTTCAGCGGAGGCCCAGGGGGGAAATCTCCACACATAAAGTAAACAGTAATTAAATTAATTCCTCCTAATAGGAATATTTGTGACAAATAGGCAGCTTCTAACATAGGCCTTAGTTAACCTGCAATTGGGGTTATTTGTGCTAAAACAGGTGTTATAGCCTGTGCTTCTGTTTACACTAATTGGTGTCTATTCTTTTTTTTTTTTTAGCTTTATTCTCTCCTAAAGTACGTGCATGCCTTCAGAAATAATTAACTTTAAGCCTTGAAAAAAAACAAGTGTTCTGTGTTTTATTACCCTGTTATTAGCTTGCCTCCATGGAAAAGTAAGAGGACAAAGAAAACGGTATTCCTGTGTTGCAGTCTGAAAGACGAGCTGAAACATTTATTGCTGAAGGAAACCTTTTCATTTTATTTAGTGTTCTCATATTCGTTTCCACTTAAAATGTATTAGATTAAGCCAAGGGTCTTAATCCAGACATTCACCTATGCAAAAGTGATAGAAAACAGTCAGGCCCCAGTAGCCTAGGTTGGGATAATAGTTATGATGTTTACCTTAAAGACAAAATGTACAGGGTTTGATCCTCACATGGGGTAATTGGCTAGGCTTAAAATGACCCACAAAGGCAGCCTAATAATATTCTATGAACCTATTCAACATATCAGCTATATTATGATCTGTGTACCTTTGTCATCTCCCACCCCAGCAAACCAAGATTGCAACCTATTAACTTAAACATGCTTTTGTCTAACTTTTCTTCTCTTTTTGCACTGTAATGCCCACATTTCTTCAGACCAAAAAAGAAAGAAAGTGAAGAGGAAATAAAAATACCGCTGTTTACTTTAATAACACTATCACATACAAGAACAACTAAAATACTTTACAATAAAAATACACAATTTATATTATGAACAGTTTTATAGAAACACTGTTAAGAAAATACATTTGCTTGTAGTTACATTTTCCTTCTTCCCTGTCCCCTCCTCTCAGAATTCTTCCAAACATTAATGTCTTTTAGGTCTTCACAAGGTTAACAGTCAACAAAAGTCCACTCTTTCGACTTATTCATATACAGCTGTTTTTCCCAAATGTGATTGATGCTTTGCAGTCTCACATTTGTTTTGTTTACAGTAAACTCTCACTTATGTGGGAAGGAACCATAACTCTCAAGCAGTCCGAAAAAAAATCAAGGAAATGCAGTGCAATTTACATGTGTTGCACTTTCTGTATCACCCCACCCCCGCAGAAACATACCTTACATTTTTAAAGTTTTAGAGTTTTAAAAAGGAAGAGGGGAATAAATTCCTTCTCTCCCCAACCTAAGAACAAGTCAAACCAATCAAATGGTATAGGGTACAGTATTAGTCGGACCTATTTTTAATAGTAACTCTCAAGCAACCAGAAACTACTGTTATCAGGCATCTACCAATCCCCAAGGGTGACGTTAACTGAGAGTTTGCTGTAATTCCCATGTTGCTGGTCCTCTTCCTGTTCATTTCCATCTCCCAACTCCAGATTCCCCTTCAGTTCTACGTTGCTCCCGATTCTCCTGGTCAACTCCTGTGCTTTTCTCTGTCTCTCAAGCATTTTCCTATGGAACAGTAGAAAAGTTTCACTGGCAAAGTCTGTGTGCTTTATTATCAAAAGAATGTGAAGCAGAGTCCCCTTCGCTTTATGGCTTATTTTTGTTGAACAGTTTTTTGCATTTCCTCCTTAAGTTGTTCTGCATTAAAATGAATTTGATCATCCGGAGAAAAATACTCTGAAGACATCTGGATACAGTAGCTTGAATGTCGCACCTGCCTCTCGATATTCTGTGATTACTGGAATAAATTTGCTTCTCTTCTGTGTGGTGTGCAGTGAATAATCATTTTCCACAAAAACTCTACTGTCTCCAATTTTCAATACTTAGCTCTTTTTTGACAGTTTTGTTGGGATCAACTCTTTCTGATGATAGGTTTGCATCTTTGCTAATAAAGGTCTTGGCTGCTTTCTCATGGCCATATTTGGAGCATACACACAGTGAGTGTGCCCTTTCAATTAACAGTTCCTGCTATGGAATACCAGTCCAGTTGCTTATTTGTGCCGTCATAAAGTTAATGTCTGTTCCTTCTAGTTTCTCTGGTATAGCAGAAAATCTCAGTTTTTCTCTACATGCTGTGTGTTCTGTATTTCTACCATTTGTTTGCCTTTTCTTCATTTCAGCCTCTGAGTTTTGCATTTTTATCAGCTCATCTGAATATCTGTTTAAAGTTCCTTCCATTTTTTTTTGCTATTTGACTTGATGCACTTGATGCACTCCTTCAGTGTTCTGTTTATTTTAATCAGCTCTGAGTGCATTTGATTTATTTTTTCCTCTAGATTACTGGAAGCTATGTCTTGCACCAAAGCAGGAGCTTGAACTGTTTTTTGTGGAACAGCTGCAGGGTTCTTCCCAGACAGTGTTTTCTCTTCACCTTTTCTAGTTGATTTTCTTTCAGGTGATCTTAGTTACATCTTTGCAGGCATCCAGGCAGTGTACTTACTAACCAGTAACTGAATTTTACTCAAGTTGGCAATATCCTTGCTGCTATTTTTCAGTTTTTGTTTTCACACTGGGAGAGCTGAAGTTAAGTTGTTGATCAGTCATGTTGGAGATCCCCACAGCATTTCTTTTTAAACCCTTACTCAGAGGTATGCAGCTTCATCAGATATATCTTTCCTAATATCTGGGGTCTGGGGAGGCTAGTGCAACCAGATCTTTTGAGCCCTTGAGGACAGAACATTGCCTTTTTTGCCGCCAGGTGTATTAGAACCTGTGACTGACTAAAAAAAAAAAGCATTTGCTCCTTATTACAGAAATTATATAATTATTTTCCATTCTGAATAAGTGTTTAAAAGCTGTACAGCAGAGAACCAGTTACTACAGGTGCCTGCAGTAAATCATCGTGAGACATACGGATGCATCCCCCACCAGGCTAGACAAGGAGAAAGTCACGGTAAGTTGCTTGTCAGGTGCTAGAATCCACCATATCACGCACACACTCAAGTCTCTTAACAGGTACTGTTTTATGACTCTGTCATAGTCCATATTGGTGTGAATGACTTGAGACGTATCTCTCTGGACTATATGAAGAGAGACATGATTGAGCTTGCTGAATATGTGTCCCAGGCATGTATGTCCCTAGTCTTAAGCAGCATCCTCCCATCACCCAGAATAATGCCTCAATACAAACAGAAAATGATTGACTTTAACAATTGGCTTAGTTTCTGGTGTCATTCCAAGGGGATCCAGTACCTTACAGCCTGGGAGGACATGATTGACAGACCATGATGCTTTGCCAGATATCGCCTTCATCTGTCTCCCCTAGGCTTCTGGCAAAGGCTGATGCCCTCCCATAGTACCTTTCTAGGCAAAGTCATGAGCACACAATTACAAACATGGAAAATTCTTTGAAACAAAATGTAAAGGTCATGCTGCTAAATGCTAGGAGTCTTAGCATGAAACTGCACTCATTGCAAGCATTCCTTGTCCTGGAGGAGGCTGACATTTGTGCAGTCACTGAAACCTGGTTCAAAGCTGTGGAGAGCACCCCAGCCTTACCAGGGTACTCATCCTACCATAATTTCAGACCCCAAACAGCATAGTCCATTAGCCCACTAGACCACTCAGCTCTTCAACAGAGGGCTACAAAGCCAAAGGAGGTGGAGTTTCAATATTTATCAAAGATCCGCACACCTCCAGGCTGGTCAAACGGTATGATGCCCAGGAGACACTCCAACTGTAGTTAACTGTTGACAAAACACCTATTCAAATCATAGCTAGCTACAGACCCCCAACCATGACTCAGGACACCCACTCCACCTATCTGGACTTTCTTGAATCCATCAAGATTCAGCCCTCTACCCTGATCCTGGGTAACTTTATCTACCCAATAGAGTGGAAGACCTATTCTAGCCCAAACATGAACACCCAGAGATTCCTCAACTTTGCCAGTGCATTGGATCAGTTGGTCGACACCCTTATGAGAGGTGAAAATACCCTGGACCTGGTCCTAACCAACATGAGTAGCCACTGTAGCACCCCTACAATGTCATCCTTCTTGGTAAGATCCGACCATAAATCGATCACTTTTGAAGTCTCCATTTCCCCTGACCCCCCCCCCCCCCCATCAGGGTCAATCTCCTCAGAGCAGGTATAAGCAGCTTCACAGCCACCATTCCTTCAGCTGGAACTAGCACTAATGTCCAAGCCTACACCAAAAAACTATATTTGCATCTACTTAGCTGTATGGACTCAGCAATACTTGAAAGGACCAAATCATATTCCTCAAGGATAAGTAAACCAGTCTGGTTGACAGCAGCAATAAACTCTATAATAAACAGAAATATTTGCTGTCCAGGACCAAGAAGGAGCAGATGCCAAATTGGAAGCAATCTCTGCTTTGTCTGAACAAGCAAATAAGGTCACTGGTGAAATCCTCTAATGCTAATTTTGAGTCCAAGTTGGCCACATCCACTAAGGACAATCAGAAGGCCTTCTTCACATATGTCCACAATCTCAAAGGCAACACCTAAACCTGCACTGAACTGGTGGTCAATAACACCACATACACAAATGCTATAGATATAGCCAATCTGCTGGCAGACAGGTTCAGTGAAAACTTTAATCCCCTATCCCCCCCATTAGCATCCCTGGCATCTGCCCCCTCCCCTCATCACCATGGAGCAGGTCTTTAATGCCCTCTTAAAGGTATAAAATACAGTCTCCATGGGACCCGATAACTTCCATGGCTGTATCCTACATGATGAACTCAGGCATGAGGTCTCCGCTCCATTAGGCAACTATTCAACCAAAGCCTGAGCATCAGCTTCATTCCAGCTGAATGGAGGACAGCTGGTGTCATCCCTCTACACAAAGGTGGAGTGTCCACTGACCCAGGCAATTATAGGCCCATCAACCTAACTAGTCTGATCTGAAAGGCCATGGAACGCATTATCATGGACCTTATAAACAAGGACAGTTCTAACCTCCAAACGCTTGATACCTTGACCTGTCCAAAGGCTTCAACACTATTCCCCACTCAGTCATAATAGATAAACTCTCCCAGCTAGGAATCGAGCCATATGTTACCAGAAGGGTAGCTAGCTGGCTCACTGATGGAATCCACTCAGTCAAAATAGGGGAAGCCACCTCTAGTAGTAGACCTGTAATGAGTGGTGTACCCCAATGATCAGTCTTGGGGCCTATATTGTTTGGGATATACTTTTCTGAGGTGCAAGCCAAAACCAGTGGTCTGTGGCTGACAAAGTTTGCAGATGACTGCAAGCTGGGTGCTGTCTTAAATTCCCCTAGTAATGTGAACATCCGTCAAGAGGGCCTTTCCCAAACTAATGACTGGTGCCAGAAGCATGACCTCAAACTGAATGCCAAGAAATGCATCATCATCCCCTTTGGGGAAAATCCCATCCCCACTAGTTAACACAGTAACAACATACTAAGCACGCAGTCAGTCGTGAGGGACTTGGGAACCCAAGTTGATAGCAATCTGACTTTGGACCACCATGTTGCCTCCATTGTATGGAAGGCTTTCTACATAGCCTACCTCATAAATAAGGGTATTTCTTCCAGTAACAAGGAGCTCATGACATCCCTGTACTCCTCCCTTATCAGACCCATTATTGAGTACAATGCCCCCTTCGGCATGCATCTTGTCAAGCACATGGAGTAGCTGGACAGACCACAGAGGTTCCTGACCAGGAAAACCAGGGTCTGAAACGCCTATCCTGTAGAAATAAGCTAAAAGCCCTGTCCCTCTACTCAGTCTCATACAGACTGCTCAGAGGTGACCTGTGTCTGGCATACAAGACAATCTCAGGCCCAGCCTTTATGGAGTTGCTGCATATCCATAAGTCAAACTCCACTCACTCAACCTGCATGCAAGGCCTTAACTTGGTCTGTGACATTAATAGAATTTGTTGGCAGGATAGATTTGTGTCCCAAAGACTCCCCCATCTGTGTAATAGACTCCCTCTCTCTGTCGAGCAGAGTCCCTCTCTAGCTCTGTTTAAGAAGAACTTGAACGACTGGATGGGAAACAGAAACTGCACCCCTGGGATCCCACCTGTGTCCCTGCTGGGCAGGGGAAACAGGTGCTGACTTTGAGGGAAGATGGGCTAAATTCTTGGCTAGGCTTATAAGGGTCTTCGGGCTAATAGCCTAGTATCATCATCCTATGAAAGTATTCATATGTCACTGGAAGGTTTGTACAAAATCTCAAGTTAACTTCAATTTTCAGCATTTAAAATTGTGAGAGGGTACAGACTGCCTAACCTAATTTATCCTTTATCTGAGATCACAAGCAGGGGTGTAGCTAGGATTTTCAAATTTGTACTCTCAGCTCTCAAACTGCTACCCCCCTCCCTAGCCAAGCTACGGCCATTCTCGTAATTCACGGTTCGCTCTTTTAGTGTCGAAGAGGCATTTGCTGTAATGCCTCTTCAGTAATATAATATAGATTCACTCAAAATCTGTTCCTTGAATTGAAAATGAACCTGAAAGTCAGTTATTTGAAAAATGCAGCATGGTAGTTAGGGTAGAGAATTCATGCTTTTGTTTTCTGTAAAGGTACAGGTTTTGAGCTTGAGTAAATTACTTACCATCTGCTACCCCTAACTAGGGTGTTTCATTCACACACACACACCTACGTACAGGGACAGATATTAAATAATGCTCTAGTGAGCTTAGAAAGTTGCTAGAATAACAGGATTTGTGCTAGTATGAGAAAGTTACTAGAATAACAGGATTTGTGCTAGTATGAATTTTTCTAAACGACATGAAGTCTTAAACTCAAATGTTTGTCATTATTTAGCAACTTCAGCCTTCAATGATTTTCTAGAAAATCACAAAATTTATGAGGAACAGACAAAAAATATGGGGCAAAAATCTGGACATTCTGCAAAATTTGGACAGTTGAGAGGTATGCTATCTACCCACACACACACAACCTCTCAACCTCTTAGAGCAACAAACCCATAAATAAAACTGAGGCAAAGGCCCAAAAATAAGGAATTTTTTTTTAAATATTGCTCTTATAAACTTAGAAAGATAATAGAATAGTAGTAGGTCTTGCATTAGTACGAATTTTCTGAAAGGTATGAAATCTGAAACTCAAATGTTTGCCATTATTTTCTAACTTGCCAGAAAACTGCAATTTTATGAAAAACGGACCAAAAATGTGATGCAAAAATATAAAATTGCCAGAAAATACAGCTGGTAACCTGTCAAAGAAGGGACACCATTTTAATATGAGCACTGTTAACTTGTGCAGCTGACAAAATTAGAGAATCTACATGCATTTCTGAAATAAAAGTAATGTATAACTCTGATCATTACAGTTATTTATAATTGTAAAGCCTCCACATTTTCTTCCAAAATTGCTATTTTGCAGAGAGATTATTAGGGGGAGAGCAACATTTTGAGCCAAAATTGGGGGCAGTTGAGAGGTTTGGATATTCCTAATTCTATAAAGCAATGTATTTGCACATACCTCTTAATGCAGGAAATCTGGACAAGGCCAAATATATTGGGGGAACATACAAACAGTACTAAAAATTGATCTTGTATAAACTTAAGACAGTTGATAGAATAACAGGTCTTGCTTTAGCATGCTTTTTTCTGAAGATTATGACGTCTGAAACTTCGTCAGTCATTATTTAGTGACTTCATTCCTAAATGATTTGCCAGAAGTTTTATTTTGCATTTTACAGCACGAACACCAATAAATATCTGCTAAACAAAGCAATGCAGTCTGGCAATGAAACTAGACTTGGCATTAAAACTTCTCTGCCCTTGAAACTCACATTCATTGAAACAGCACTGAAAACCACATTCAAAGAAAATACATTTTGCCAGTGGCAGATAAAGATTAACTTTAGGCTGTTTTCAAATCATAGGCCCCTTGCACATGAAACATACACATGCTCTTTGATACACCTTCCTGACTGTATTAAATTATATTCCTTGTACAATACAGTATAGTTGTTAGAGTTTTAAATTTGTTTTGAACATTTTTCCAGTAAACAATGAAACAAAATACATGCACCAATAATGACAAAAACAGCCCAATTCAGAACATTTTCATCATAAAAGTCTACTCAAACTTCTACAGTCCACCAGTATCAGTAACTATGCACAATCTCTGAACTAGTAAAAGCCATCTACATAATTCCACATTAAAGAAATCTGTAACTAATGAAGAGGCTGCTGCTAGCAAATAACTTTATATTTCATGGTTTCATCTACAAATGAAGTGTCTGTTGCCCTTGAGGAATAAATTGCCTATGTTGCATTAAAAACAATGATACGCAAGTAATATTGCAATAGGGAATGGATGGCAAACTAACAGGTTCATAGTTACTACTAGATATCTTCACCAAAAAGGACTACACCATCCACCCCCCTTTACAACACAGTACAGTATCAGCAATGCATCTACCTACTGTGGGAGAAGAACCCACAGCCTTCTGCATCAAAAGCAAGTACACTACCTGTTGTGCTATTAACAGTCGTAGCAGACTCAGCATAAGCAGCACTAAACCTTAGTTCCCCTGCAGCTCTCAGCTCCTTGTAAAATGTACTTGACACTCAGCTGTATCTTTGAACTTTGCAGCACAAGAAATCTTGAAAAAGCCAACATTTATTGGGGGGAGGGACAAAAGCCCAAAAACCAGGGACACATTTTAAACATTGCTTGTATAATTTTGGAAAGTTGCTAAAATAAAATGCTGTGTTACCACCATGCATGTCTTGAACCCAGAGCCATATGCATTACAGTCAGTGCAACATATCACTATGCTAAATCAGCAGTCTGAAAAATAGGAAAACTGAAACTTAATGGCTATCATTTAAATAGCTCTCAACCTCTTGGCACAAAAAACCTGGACAAACAAAGCCAATAATGAGGGAATACAAATTCAGTTCTCACTTCACACCTTAGCACAAAAAACCTGGACAAACAAAAACAATAATGGGGGAAATACAACTTCAGTTCTCACTTCTCACCATAGCTCACAACTGTTTCTAATAAATCTGAACAAAGTTCAGAAATGGTGGTGGTTAGGGACTTTAGGTGCTTCTTACCCTGAAGCAAAGGTACAGGGTTTGAGCCTGAACACCTATAGCCAGCAGGTGTATTATGTGGGGGGCATTTACACACACTCACTCCTTACCTGATAATACACACACACAAACTCACTCCTTACCTGATAATACACACACACTACTCTGTTCACCCGATTGCCTTCAACACACACACACTCCTTACCTGATAATACACACACACACACTCCTTACCTGATGATACACACATGCTACTCCATTCACCCGATTGCCTTCAACACTCCCCTTACCTGATAATACACACACACACACTACTCCGTTCTTCAACACACCCCTTACCTGATAATCCGTTCACCAGATTGCCTTCGTGATCACCACAATGATAATCCCGATTGCCTTGCCCTTCCACTCACTACAACTGCACATTTCCCGCCACAACGATAATCCCGATTGCCTTGCCCTTCCTGCTCGCAGCCAGCCGGACATGACGTGAGCTTCACTACAACTGCACATTTCCCGCTCGCAGCCAGACATGATGTGAGCTCAATTCTGACTGGCTGGTATGTAGCCATGAAATGTTCCTTAAAGGAGCCAACGCTGTTTAAAGAGAGAAAAATATGTATTTTTTTAATTAAAAAAAAAGCTACCCCCTCTTCCAAAGAAGTTGTACTGAAATCAGTACAGTGCGTATGCCTCCCGACGTCCGTGATCACAAGGTATATCTGTGATTACCTGGCTTAAAAATGTTGGTTGTTTCGGTGGAATACATTTCGTAACATTTCACTTTATAAATTGTAGCATCA
The DNA here is from genome assembly GCF_019279795.1 of Protopterus annectens. Taxonomy (NCBI): domain Eukaryota; kingdom Metazoa; phylum Chordata; order Ceratodontiformes; family Protopteridae; genus Protopterus; species Protopterus annectens. The sequence continues at coordinate 317,032,387 of NC_056727.1, read as the reverse complement.
AGCTCAGGACCTTTTAAGTGGAGTTATGTAGTTTCTGAAGGAAAGCTTTATTCTGTGATGTTTTATTTTTATTCTGTGATGTTTTATTCAGACTGTTTTTAATCTTGTTTTAAGCCAAAGCACCTTCTTAATTTTTTTTACTTTCCTAGAGATGATCTTTGTATGAAATAAACTGTGTGTGTGTGTGTGTGTGTGTGTGTGTGTGTGTGTGTGTGTGTGTGTGTGTGTGTGTGTGCGTGTGTTGGTGTTTACAAATTCCTCCATTAGAATCATGAGCTCTGTCTGAAAAGAAGGCTTTGGAGTAGGAGACTGTAACTTCAGCTGGCAACTAGTCACCCTGTTGAAAAAAGGGAAGCTTGTGTTTATGCATGTTTATATTGTAGAAACAGCCAAAGCAGAAGAAATGTGGGTTTGTGGGGGAGTAGGGAAAAAAGGCTCCAGTGTTTCAAAAGTTGAAAATATACTAACGCCTTAACTGCTGAGCATTTTAAATGGTCTCTCCACAGAACACTGCCTGTATTTTCTTCTTTGCTTGCCTGTATCTCCAAATAGTGCAGCATTTATTTGTGAAAATTTCAGACTGTAAATATTAATGACATAATTATCTATAAAACACAATTTGAGTAGCCTCCTACCTTCAAAGACAAAGGAAGAGCAGCACATTGAATATTAATGAAACAATCTTATTTTTGTTTCAAAATACACACAAAAAATAATGGTAAAAATAAGAAAATAAAAAGATTGCCTTTATAAAAAACACGTACTCGTTTTAGATCTGACATCACACCAACCTTATATATTTGTTTTTTACAACTTTTATGTATTTTACTTTGAATATCTAAAAGATACATGTTTTCAGCTGACTGTTTTGTCTGATATGCATCTTGTCAGTTTACAAATAGTTTCATAGATTACTAAGTTTACAGCCCACGAGGCCTTTATAAGCCTAGGCAAGTTTTCACGAAAGAATAGTGATGTCCTGTATCAAATAGGCCATTGAGGGCCAGGCATTTTATAAGCTACCTGTGTCCATAGGGATAAAGGTGGCAGGCCCAGGGTAAATTTTCTGTTTATTTATTTGGCATTTGTTAACCGGATTAGTCTGGGCAAAAACCCCCATTTCCGCAGAGACCCGAGGAGAAATGCTCCAATCTAACATATATAAGCTACAAAAACATATAAAAACATCAAAATCCTAGATGTATACAGGTAGAAATACAGTGATGAAAATATATAGTATAACAAGGTATTTGAGTAGTATACAAGAGTTATAAGCCAGTACAAAAACAGAAATGCATGACCTAGGGCTAATGATAATTGCAGGAGTTGGTATGGTTTACTAATAGTAAATGAGGCTAAAACAGCAAAATTAGTAGCATTTTCACAGAGGAAGAGTACGACTTAACAGTTGGAATATAGTTATTAAGTTAGGAGATAGACTAGTATTTGATATAAACTTTTGTCTGCGAAGACAGAAGGTTATATATATCCATTAGATAATTAATATATAGGTAGGTTGTCAGCATAAAGAAAGGCTACGTAGTCAGGGTCAAGTTAATATATCGGTGTAATTACAGATAGAGGGGATGGCCTAAATAGGTCAGGTAGGATAGGGCAGGGGCAGTTCCATGTTCTAAGCAGGTAATATTTTACAGTTTTCTTGAAGCTGAGACTGTTAGTGATAGCTCTAAGGTCAGGGGAAGGTTATTCCAAGTGCTGGCAACAGTCTGGCTATATAGGTGCTTACCAATTTGCCTTGTGGGCTTGTGTTGGTCTGCACTGCGTAGACAGCGTTTTGGGGTATACGGAGAGAATAAGGAAGACAGAGCAGGACAGAGGGAGGGATTAGCAAGTGTTGAGTGTGGGAGGTGGAGTTGAGGAAGTAAGAGTTGGTTTTGAACTTCTGGCCACATACGTTTTTTTAGTGCATTACATTGATGGCACCGGTAAGGTAGATTTGCAGCAAATCCGGTAGTTGTATTGTAGGTGGATTCAAGCTTGGTCATGAGATTAGACGAGATTGGTGAGTATGGGTGCAGCATAAAATAGCGACAGCAGGAGAAAAGCTTGTGCCAGAGAATGTTGAGTTCATTGTCGGGTATTTTTTATTCATATAAAGAAGGCCTAGTTTGTGATGTTTTTTTGATGGACTGCAGGATATGGATGTCAAACCTAAGTTGATCATCGATTGATGTTTTGTATGTGTTTTGACTGCGATAGTAGTGCTGTTAAGGGATGTGACAGAGAAGGATTTTTTTGCAATTTAGTAGAGATTTAGGTAAAATGAGAAGGTTGTTTTTTTTTTTTTTTTTTTTTTTTAGCAGGAGTTCATTGCTGGTAATCCAGTTTTCAACTGATAAGAGTGAGTCTTGTGTAAGAGAGAGAAGGTGGGGAAGATTATTGGAGCAGGATATGATGGCGGAATCATCTGCATACTGGATAAGAGAGGAGTGAGGGAGAGACGATCGAGGATGATTAGTAAAGATATTAAAGAGGAGAGGCCCTAGTATGGAACCTTTGGGTATGCCAGTATGTGAAGGAAGGGAGAGGAGGCTGATGGACACCAGTCTGTAATATGGCTATCAGAGAGCTGGAGAACCAGAGTATTGTAGATGGTGAAAGATCTAAGCTTTTAAGTTTAGATATGAGAAGATTGTGAGAGACGGTGTTGAAGAGACGGTGTTGAAAGCTTTGGATAAGTCAAGGAAGAGGCTAGAAACCAGTTTGTTTTTGTCACGAGCTCTGGCAATGGTCTCAGTAAAAGATATGAGAGCAGTGGCAGTGTTGTGATGGGGACAAAAGCCATGTTGTGTGGGGGTAAGAAGATTTTCCTGAATGAGATATTCAAGGATTTGTTTGTGTATAAGTTTTTCCATTATTTTGGAGGAGGGGGGATAAGATAGTAATGGGGTGATAGTTTGATGGGTCTGTGGGGCTTCCATATCTTTATGAAGGGGAATTGCACAAAATTATTTCCAAATTTTGAGCACAGCGTTTTCAAGAATGGATCAAGTGATAAGAATGGAGACAGGGTAGGAAATTGCATTAGCAGCAATTTTGAGAAATTGTGGAGGTAAGTTGTCAGCAGAGGGAGAGCATGGTTTAAGTTTAGAAAGACGTGTTTTGATGTAAGCAGTGGGACAGGGTTTCAGAGAAAAGGTGAAAGTAGAGGAGGAGAGAACTGGCTCTGTAGGGGAAGGATTGGAATTGTTCTTTTTAGTTAGATTTTTGATAGAATTGATGAAGAGTTAAGTAGTGTGGGAGTATCAAGGTCAGAGCTATCTGGATAGGGACTAGGTGTAGAAGGTTTGCCTGGATAAAGGAGCTTATTAAGATTGTTCCAAAACTGTTTAAGGTTAGAGTGAGGATTGCTTAGTGTTTCATGATCGTATTGGCTTTTGTCCTTTTCAATATGTTTAAGTTCTCTATAACTATGAAGGTGGGTTGACAGATTAGGTTTTTTCCAATTCTTCCAGGCTCTGTCTCTCTGTAACATGAGGTTACGAGTGGTTTGAGAAAGGCAAGATGAGAAGTTAGATTTTAGTCTTATTTTTCTAAAAGTTCTGAAAGGGGCCAGTGAGTTTAAGGTATTTTGGAAGATTTTGCTGAATTTGGAAAAGGCTTCATCCAGTGGAAGTTTGTATAAGAAGGACCAGTCAAATGAGGAAAGTGTACTATTAAAAGTATCAGGATTAAAGTTGATAATTTTGGCAGTCCTTGAAATGGCGGAGTCTGTGGAGACGAGGGGATAGTCTATGGACTAGGGTAGGGAGATGGTCACTGAGTGAATCAGGAAGAGTATAGAGATTGTGATAAAGGTTTGGTTTAGATGTGAGAATCCAATCAATAACTGAGCCAGAGTTGGAGCGTTTATTAGAGGATGGGAAAACTATTTATGTCACCCAGGATAATGGGCTCATAACTGATGTTATCGGAGATCCTAGAGAGAACTTGCTGTAGTATAGTATAGGAATGTTATTTCCCTGGGGGGGGGGGTATAAGTGGCAGCTATAGCGAGGTTTTTGAGTTTATTAAGTTTACAATTGACTATAAGAATTTCAGCCGGGTGGAAGTTAGGAGGGGGTGTGGGAAAAAGTCAGACGAGAGTTGTTCTGAATACAGAATGGCTACCCTTCCCCTTTTTTTGAGTGATGATCAATGGAAAATATTATAGCCTGGGGGGAGAAGGTCATTGTCAGAGATATGTGGTCATAGCCAGTTTTTGGAGAGGGTGAGAATGTCAGGGCTATGTTGACTGATCAGGGAGTGTAGAAGGCTTACTTTATTAGTGATACTTTGTATATTAAGGGAATTATGGTTAGGTATTTAGAAGGGGGGAGGTTTTCAGAGTCTCTGGGGGTAGCAGGGGGGGATGTGTTGGGTAGAGTAGAAGATAGAGAAGTGTTGGAAGTGTCATTATGGAAGGGTGTGGAAATATTGGAGTGTGGCCCAGAGATGGGATGGATGTCACCAGAGCAAAGCAAGTTAAAAAGGAAAAGTATCTTAGTTTTAGTAAGAGGATAGTGTGTGGAGTATTTAGGTCTCAAATTATAATGTGGAGAAGTACATGGGAGGATTTTAAGTCTGTGTAAATTTATAATGTGGTTAGGGAATAGTGAGGGAACAATGGAGATGTTGTATGGGGTTTGTACATTGATGTAGAGATGTGGGAGAGTAGATGATAGCATAGTTGTGGTTGGGGGGCTATGACAGGAGGTGGAGAGTGTTAGAATAAATAAGCAGGAGGAGTAGAGGAAGAGAGAGAGCATGTTAGAAAGGGACTTGTAAATAGTTTAGAGAGAAGGTGTGGTGTTAGTGTGCAGGGTTATGCTAGATAGGGGAGATGTGGAGTAGATTGAGTCAGCAAGAAGTGAGAGGGGGTGTGGTTTGGGTGTGGAATAGAGGTGTGGTTAATTTGCTAAAAGTATAAAGGAAATGAAAGCAGGGGTGTTTGGGAATGGGGGTAGGGGAGCAGAGTGAGCCCGGAGCAGAGTGGAGGATGAATTGGGCGGGTTGGACCAGGATCCCCGATTTGATTACTGTTACCTAAAACAATCTGTAAGTAGGAAAGGTACTCTAGAATTGATTATACTCAAATATATGCAAGTCATTTTGCTTAACAGCAAAAGTTTAGCTACCTGCAAAGGATACATGGTAAAGCATGCAGGCTAGTTTCAACAACCAGGATACTATACTAAGTGGGTGGAGGGAGGGTGGGAAATCAGTAGTTTCAGCTTTAGCTTGGTGTGCACACCACTTACAATAAAATACAAAGCACAGTGACTGTGTTATGATCTAATGAACATGCTTAGATTCAAAAGCTGAAAGGGGTGTCCGGGTAGACTTTTCTTGAATTAGAGGTTGTCCTTACTGCTTTGGTCGCATAGGTAGAGCTTGGAGGGGGGGGGGGGGTCACCCGCAGCTTCGGGGAAAAAAAGATCACTGGCTATTTACTGGAGAGGGAGGCAGAAAAGAGAAATGCTTTAATCAACAGAAAATTATATAGGTAACTATAATACAGGATAAAAAAAATAAAAAATATGTTTTACCATGCAGCACAGAAGTAGAGTTCCTAAGATAAAACACATTATACTTTATATAAATACATTCCTCTGTCGCAGCCTATATGTCTAGAGTGCCAGTAATACCTCAGATGGAGCAGGGGAAAAATGCTTGACTAAAAAGATAGTATAACATAAAAGTGGTTACAACAACGTGAGCAGTTACATGACTGTAATAACCCTCATGCTATTCCCCATCCCCTGGTCTAGGTTGTGCTTAAACTGAGTACTAGCTGAAATCAGCTTCACATGGATGGAGAGCCAGTTCTGTAGGAGGGCAGTCTCTGGGATGCATATCTGTCCTTCAGCATATTCTTTTTAGGTTACAGGCAAAATTCAGGCTCCTAAACCTTGTATTTTTGGTACTGTTTGATGTACAAATATGCAGGAGAAATGTAAGTGTGAGGTTTGCGGACGCCTTGTAAGCCAGGCATAACCTCAGCAATCTGCAGGAGACTTAGAAGAGGGAAGGGGTTTTAAGACGCTCTGCATAAGGCAGATTTGTTATGCCTTATATTCTTTTTGTAAGGATCCTCTGTGGTTGCTCTAGTTGATGCATATGCTTGGTCACGTACATACCATAGGGAGTATTGTACTCTATGACTAGTAAAACCAGAAAAGAACAAATAAAACCAATAAGTAACAAAGTCCAGCAAAACAGGACCCGGAAAGCTACAACCAGGCAGTATTGTAGTAAAATTCCTTTTGTGTGGCCAAAACCAACACAAACGCAGCTTGATATTAAAGCTTTTATTAAATCCACTTCACGATGCTGAATGCAATAGAAAATACAACCAAGCGCTTTCTCTCGGCTACTACCGAGCTTTATCAAGGTAAAATAGGTAACTACTCCATTCTTAGTAATTTATACTCTTCACAAGGTCACATGACCTAATTAATTCAACCAACTTCAATAAAAATGCATAAATATAAACTTTTTTATTGGTAAAAAATATTGCTACATATAAATACTGTCATAAAACTGACTTTTCATTGCAACTTGAACCACTAAGTGCATATAAAAAATAAAAAGACTTTTTTATGTGTATGTGCGTCCCAATTAAAACTGGTTCAGTATGATCTCACCTAAAGCGTTCCTTAGTTCAAGCATACTTATCTAAACTTAAATTGCAACAGAACCAACATTAATATAACGGAATAAACATTTTCTAGCTGTTACAATCTAGCTTGTCTCATTTTTAAAACACAATTTATATTAATGCTTTCGTTCATACCAGGAAACCTGCTGGCATCAAGTTTCAATTGCCAGAATAATTCTCATAGGTTCATACTAGGCTATCTGCCCTGAGGCAATTACAAGCCTAGCCCGATTCTGTATGGCTTGCGCCACCCCTTGATTTGAGTATACTGTGCCCTTTTTAAGGTTTAGTTTACTGTGCCTCTGTCTAATAGTGACACGGGAGTAATCCCTGGGACAAACCTACGATCCCCCATCCACCTATCGAGATTCTTCTTGAAGAGATTCAGTGAGGTGCTCTGCCTCACATGAACTAGAATTCTATTCCAGAGCGAAGGGAGCCTCTGGGTTATGAACCTGTCCCTCCAGCAAGTTCTATTTATTTCTGTGCTGAGGTTCAAGTCCCTCGAGTGTGTGGCTCTAAGGGATTTAGATTTACTGAGGTGGAGCATGTCCATTAATTCTGGATTTGATATAGCTTTGTATGTCAGGCATAGATCGCCTCGAAGTAGGCGGTATGCAACTGAGTAGAGCTGGAGTTTTTTTTAACCGAGCAGCATATGGCATCTGTTTGAGACCCTTGATCCTCTTGGTGAGATACTTTTGGGGTCTTTCTAATTGCTGCAGGTGTCTGGTGTCGGGTAAGGTACATCCCAAAAGGGGCATTGTATTCTATGATGGGCCTGATGAGGGATGAATAAAGGGGCACGATTACCTCTCTTGATCTAGATGTGAATTCCAGTCTGGTTTCCCAGCTGCCACCTCTAACATCCGGTGTAATTTGTTTAAGTATAATAAATTGTATACGCATATTTTTACAAGGAATGTTTATAAAAAGCATTACTTTCCTCGTGGTTAGAAATGTCATTGAAATGTTCGTATACTCTTCTTCTTAAAATTTGTTCGGTTTTGCCTACATAAAATCCTTTGCAAACCTCACAAAACCCCAAATATACCACACCTTTCACTCCACAATTATAATATTTCAAGGGTTTGTACCTGAATTTCCTAGAGGGTAAATATAATGTCCCCCCATTTAACATAGCATAGCATTGCCTACAATTCCCACAGGGAAAAGTTCCAAGTTTCTTTTTTGTTTTATCCTGTTTCATATCCTGTTTGGCTTCTAACAAATCTTTCAAGTTCTTGTCTCTTTTCCTAACAAAGTGAGGGCAAGATGGAACATGAAGTTTTATAGCTTCCTGTAAGCTAAGAACAGGCCAATACTTGTAAATAATTTGCTCAAATTCATCTGAATTAGCTGTAAATGTGTACGTAAAACTGTTTTTAAGTTTGGAAACATCTTTAGTTGTTTTTTGCAAATCATTTTTCAAACCAGTTCCTAACGAGGGAAAATATAGTCTATCCCTCTCTCTATACTGACCACTTGAATCATTTCATTAATAAGGGCAATTGGATACCCCTTTTCAAGAAAAAAACTTTTTAAGGTTCCAATTTCCTCATAAAAGGCCTCCAAGGTACTAGACATCCTAGATCCTTGTATTAATTGCCCCTTTACTGTAACTTTCTTTTGGTAATAAGGGTGTCCACTTTGAAAGTGCAGGTATGAGTTGGAATAGGATGTTTTTCTATGTATTTTTGATTGAAAACGTTGGTTAATGTAGTCCTTATATAATGTAACATCTAGGTAGTGTAATTCATTCTTATCTATTTTGTAAGTGAATTTCAAAAAAGTTGTTGAGTTGTTAATATAAGACAAAAAATCTAAAAGATTATGCTCATTACCTTTCCATAAAATAGAAATATCATCTAAAAACCTTCTGTAGTGCAAAATATCTTGAAACCATCTACTTCCAAACACATGTTCCTTTTCCCAAAAGTACAAGACAATATTAGCATATAAAGAAGTGCAAGGAGACCCCATGGCTACTCCTTTCCTTTGACGATAGAATTTGCCATTAAAATGAATGAAATTGTTATCAAGTACAATTTCCATTCTAATAAAAGATTAATGACCTTGGAACTAAGACCAGTCTCTGCTGTCAGTATAAACCCAAACCACTCCAAGCCCAATTCGTGTGGAATACTTGGAAAAAGTTCCACAACGTCCACTGTGACCATCAAGATTTCTTCTTTAAATAATTTCTGGTCAATACTTTTTAAAAATTAAGAATCTTTACAAATATGTGAAATATTTGTTACAAAGTGCTTTAAGGAAAAATCAATAAACTTAGATAATGGTTCGGTTATACTGCCAAACCCAGCCACAATGGGTCTAAATTTTAATGGATCCAAGGACTTATGAGTTTTAGGGATACCAAAAATCTGAGCTATTTGTGGCTTCTCCACATGCAAATAATTATATAATTGTTCATTAATTACTTTTTGTAACAAAAAATCATGACTTTGGTAATTAATCTTAGCAAAAGCTATGTTTATTTCATTTTTAGATACAGTTTCGTACTGTTCTATGTCCTGAAGCATAATGTGTATACTTGATTCATAATCAACAGTATACATTATCACTGGCCCCCCCCCCCCCCCCCCCATCCAGTTTCATCACTCTAATACCTTCCTGTTTAAGTAATTCTATAAGGGAAAGTTCATCCTCAGAGAGGTTAATCACGGACATAATGTGACTTCCTTGTTCCACCTTCCTGATATCTCTTTCAACCAGGGTTTCAAATACTTTTAAGGAAGGATATATGGGGGGATTGAATGTACTCCTTCTTGTCAGGCCATTTGATGAAAATTCTTGACCTTTAAAAAATAAATTCAAATTTAATTGCCTAACAAAAAGCTTCAAATCAATCAAAATATCTGTAACTTGAAAAGGTTTCGCTGGAACAAAGTGAAAACCTCTAGAAAATAAGTCAAAATAACTGCTTGTTAGTTCACAGTCTGTAAAATTAAAAATAGTAAATGTGTTACTTCTATGCACTACCTGTTTTTCATAAAATGTTTCACAGTGTACTAGTGGCAGGTTTCCTGCATCGTTGTTTAATCCTGCAGGTGGTTCCAGCTGTTCCGCTGGTACGAGGATGCTGAAAATCCTGCACAGACTGTTTTCTGTTTTTTTCAGCTATCCTTTCACTTCTCCTTTAATACATCTGCACCCATAGGTTCATAATTATCAAACCTATTTCTTTCACCCTTATCAACAAAGACTGAATCATTGTCATGTTTCTTCCATCCTTTAGAACCAGGGAGAGGAAAGGCCGTCCCTTCCTTGTATTCATTTAAATCACGTTTCAATTTCCTAATTTTACGATTTAGGACCCTCATACAGTGTTGGTCAACCTCCGTAAAGATTTTATCATAATCCCTTTTGAAACTAGGAAATTTACTATCCTTAAGCAACCTATCATTCAAGGAATTCAGGTCTTTTAAAAATCTTTCAGCTTTTCTTTCATACTCACAAACCATACATTTCAACATTTCAATGCCGTCCTTATTAAAATAGTACAAAGTTGATCATATAATGTAGTACCCGCCTGCACATTGTTAGGAAATGTAAAGAACCGCAAACCTTTGGGTACCCTTTGCACATTAATACATTCTTTCAAATAGTCAATTTCCATTTGATTATTTTTAAAAATATAAAGTCTTTCTTTAAAATCATTAAAGTCAGTTTCAGTGTTCCGAGAAAACTCGTGGTTTACAGTACCTTGTTGAAACGAAAATTGGTGCAAAGTCCATGCATTAAAGTCAAAGTTCTGTCGCTGCTCATTGCTAACAGAGCTGGACGTAGTTTTAGCTTTAGTTTGAGTCACACCATTGTTGTCGGTCAAGATATTTGCAAAACTATTACCAGGGCCATTGTTCAATCCGTTTGAACTCGTAACGTGCGTATGCGGACTAACGCGCCTTCCAAGGGAATCAACCATTTGCAACTGATTACCAGGTAGATCTGTGGAATTAACCAAGTTTCGCTCATTCATAGAATTAGTTAACTGTGCAAGTAGCATTAGAATTTGGTTAAACTCTCCACGAGTAACCGCAGCCTTCTCAGGATCATCTCTCAGCAAAACAGGGGTGTGCACAAAGTTTTCACTTTCTGTTCCTTCTGCCATGACAAAAAAACAGTAAAACCAGAAAAGAACAAATAAAACCAATAAGTAACAAAGTCCAGCAAAACAGGACCCAGAAAGCTACAACCAGGCAGTATTGTAGTAAAATTCCTTTTGCATGGCCAAAACCAACACAAACGCAGCTTGATATTAAAGCTTTTATTAAATCCACTTCACGATGCTGAATGCAATAGAAAATACAACCAAGCGCTTTCTCTCGGCTACTACCGAGCTTTATCAAGGTAAAATAGATAACTACTCCATTCCTAGTAATTTATACTCTTCACAAGGTCACATGACCTAATTAATTCAACCAACTTCAATAAAAATGCATAAATATAAACTTTTTCATTGGTAAAAAATATTACTACATATAAATACTGTCATAAAACTAACTTTTCATTGCAACTTGAACCACTAAGTGCATATAAAAAATAAAAAGACTTTTTTATGTGTATGTGCGTCCCAATTAAAACTGGTTCAGTATGATCTCACCTAAAGCATTCCTTTTGCCACGCAAAAGGAATTTTACTACAATACTGCCTGGTTGTAGCTTTCTGGGTCCTGTTTTGCTGTACTCTGAGTAGTCTGATAATGGTGGAGTACAGTGGAAAAGCTGGATGGCATGCCATTACTTACAAGTTGCACAACATAAAAGGAGTTCTTCACCACTGTGGCCATGTGGTGGTCAAAGATACAGCTACTGTCTAAGTACATACCCAAATCCCTTATCACTGGGTCGACTCTTAGGGGTGTATTATCAACATGGTAATTAGCTGGAATGGTTGACTTCCCAAAGGGTACAGTTATGTATTTCTTAGCATTGAGTTTAAGACCATTGCTTTGGCACCATTTATTAGTCAGAGAAAGACCCTGTTGAAGAATGCTAGTGTCTTCAGGGCAGTTGATAACAGATGGCTTGCAGTCATCTGCAAACTTAGTCAGCCGTAAACCTTCAGCATTTGCTTACATTTCAGAAAAAGAGATGCCAAAAAGGAGCAGGCCCAGTACCTGGGGGGCTCCACTAGTAGGTTGCCGCATGTATTTTGACCTCATATGTTCTATCAGTGAGCCAGTTGGGTATCCAGTGGGTGATAAAGGGTTTATATCTAAATTAGTGATTTTGTCTGTAATGCCATTTCAAAAAAATAGATGGCAAAAAGGAGTGGGCCCAGTACCTGGAAGACTCCGCTAGTGGCTGGCCTCTTGGTGGAGGTGGCCTCATGTATTTTTACCTCATGGGTCCTGTCAGTGAGCCAGTTGCATATACAGCGGGTGATAAAAGGGTTTGTACCTAAATTAGTGAGTCTGTCTGTAATGGCTGATTGGGGTATTGTATTAAAAGCCTTGGCCTGGTTGAGGTAAGCTGTGTGCACACTCTTGCCTTCATCCAATGCTTTGGTGACACTATTCAAGTGCAGTCTGTACAAATGGATGGAGACCGCAAATTCACCCTGGGGGTGGCATCCATGTCCCTAATGGTTAGGGGTAGTTAGTGTTTATCAGACTCGCTCTGCAAATTACATCCATCTAACCAGGGACAGTTGAGGCAACTCGGGGTTAACATGGCTAGGCTTGTAAGGGCTTTAGGGAAGCTAGCCTAATAACCTCCTATGAACCTATAAAAAAGTCCACCAGATTTAATATGATGACCTTCCTTTAACAAATTTGAACTGTGATAGGCCCAGAGTTTACAGGTTATCTATGTACTCATTTATCTTGTCCATGATTGTTTCCATGGCCTGACATATGAGGCTGGTAAGACGTACGGGCCTGTAGTTATCCAGATCAGTGGTTGGACCTCCTTTGTGCAAGGGATTGACTGTAGCAATCTTCTATTCCTTTGGTACAAAACCTGACTGTAGGCTCTAGCTGAAAAGTGATTCTAATGGAGCAGAGATGCCCGGTTTCATGTGATTTAGTAAACATCCATGGATGTTATTGGGACCCATCGATGCAGTGTTTTTGGCCTTGGAAGGTGCACTGATGACCTCTTCCCTAGTAATGGTTGGGTGGATTGTAGTATGTGGTATTTCTTTTGTTTAACTGGGGGGAGCGGAGGTAGAAATTTGAGCTGAACCTGTCAGCCAAAAGTTTGGCAATGGCCTCCAGTTCATTGCGGGTGATGCCATTTATAGTAAGTTCTGTGCTTTGTTTTGTTTTTCCATGAGGTTATGGACACAGCTGTAGGAAGCTTTGTGGTTTTCCTTTGCCTGAGAAGCTATTTTTACTTCAAATTTAGACTTTGAAGTATTAATTAACCTCTTAGCTACCTGTTTAGAATGGTCGGGAAGCTTTTAGTATGTATGGTTTTATTTATCCTAAGCTTGGCCAAGATTTTTTTCTTTTGTTGTAAAAACAATTGATAATCCCATTATCTTATTCTTAATACTAGTGGGCACAAATAGCTCGGCATATGCTATGGTGTTCACTGGGTTTGATGGTGCTTGGAATTTACCCAAGGTGTTGCTTAGAAGAGAGAGGCTAGCCTTAGAGTAGTTCCTAAAGGTTTTTGGTTTTGCTGGATCCCCAGATTTAATTTTTATTTTAAGCATTACTGTCTTATGGTCAGATCTGATGAGTGAAGACATTACTTTGGATGAAGAACATCGGCACTCCATGTTCGTGAATACAAGGTCAAGGATAATTGTACCTCTGGTGGTAGGAGAATGGGCCAACTGTTCCAGGATGTTGGTATTAAGAAAAGTTTAGGAATCACTGACCTTTTGCATTAGAAGTGGTATACGATTACTAGTTTATAGACAGGTAGTTGAGATCCCACATTTATATCATATTGGGTTGAATGGTGAGGGACTGTAGCATATTCAGACAGGTAGAATGAGTTTCCTGGGACATGGAGAGGAACCTATAGGTTCCCAAGATATGGTATGGGACCCTGTTTATGGTGAATTTACACACATGACATTCTGGCCTGAATTTTGTCTTTAAGTGAGATGACATTATATCTCTCTCTTATTTCATAATATTTTTGTGTAATTGAAGGACAATACTCTTATAGTGGTTTCACTTACATTTTGATTTATATAGCCTAAAAGATTTTAGGGAAAGTATACAACCAATTATTAAATATGTTTGTCTTTCAGACATATCATGTAAAATATACTGATTTTGCTATTGCACATACAGTGAGAGAAAATATGATTTGGTCTTTGAAAAAATATTATTTTGGTTACTATTTCATAAGAGTACACCAGTGATATAATTCAGATATATAGTGAGTTTGTCAGCTTAAAAAAAATGCAAAATATATATTTTTGTGAAACAAATGGCAAAAGTAGAGCACCCAAATAGCTATATAAAACTACTGGTGGTACCTAATAATAAAGTGCCATTTCTTTGTAACTGTCTGAATATCATAGTAAATTTCTCAGTATGTTTGTGACCCTTGGCTACAGAATGCACCTTCCAGCTTTATGTACACATACACAACTTTATATTTTTGTAATGCAGTTTACTGCACATGCTTCTAAACTATGTGCTTGTGTATGTAAGGGGGAGGGTGTTATAAATCCAGTGACAAAATCTTTATATGGAGAAATAAACAAGAATTGTACTTCTGATGAATTGCCAACTCTGTAATGTATTTTAGGTCTTTATGGTACTCGACATGCTGAACAGTATTTAGCAAAGTGCTTATAATGAATCCTAAGTGTAATGCAAAGTGTTATACTGTGGCATCAAAGGCATATGAACTAAAGCCACAGAGGCCTGTCTTTGAAAAAAATATAACTCTTCCCCTTGAGATTTCATTACAAAACTTTCAGCTGCTACAATAATGACAGATTTGCCACAGGGTCAGCTTTTAGAACCCATAACTGTGTTAACCTTCAGTCATTAGGCTGGCTAGAATTCCCCAACCTGCTACAATAATGACAGATTTGCCACAGGGTCAGCTTTTAGAACCCATAACTGTGTTAACCTTCAGTCATTAGGCTGGCTAGAATTACCCAACCAACTGTAATATAACCAACTAATAATTGTTCATAAAATTCTCTACAACCCAGACAGTACACCTGTACTGAAAAACATTATCACCCCCTACAGTAACCTAAAGACTCTTCGCTCTTCCAACAAAGTACTAGTGCAGGCTGTTAAAACCAAAAGTTTAGCTGGCGCATCACTATTCTCCAACTCTGTCGGAAAAAAACTGGAACCTTCTTCCTGTGGAACTTACCAATGACCCCTCCTTATCCCAATTCAAATAATCTCTTAAGAAATACCTGAAAATGCATTGGCTTTGTCCCTGCACAAACCCTGATCAACCCCCAAGCAAACAGAATCTGTAAATGTGAAGCTCCTCACAAGATTATATCTGTGAGCCACTAACCGCTTACAATTTTGTTAATCTCTCTCCTACGGAAAGAATGAAAAAAAAAATTCTCTGTTTTATTTCTTAGATACTAACTAGCAACCTATCCAGTGTGTATGTGACTTACAATTGTGCCTGTCTGTATGTTGTATCTTTCGGCTTTTCCCGGTTAGGGGTCACCACAGCGGAACTCCGGTCCGCTAATGATTGGCAGTATATTTTTACGTACTGGGTTGCCAGCTCTGACGCACAACCTTCAACGAAGGTACGCCCATTCACACATGTCTCCACACAAAATGCTGTAGCTGAGAATCGAACAGGACAATGTCTTACTGTGAGGCGACAACGCTACCGCAGCACCACCACCGCAGTACATTGTGCCTGTCTGTATATATTGTTAAAATGTGTATGTGACTTGAAATTGTTCCTGTCTATATATATTTTTAAAAATTTCAATAATTAGTAATGTACACCTAGAGCTTTTCTCCCCAGGCCTCCTCTGAAAATGGACCTGTATCCAGTCAGACTTTCCCAGTTAACAAATGTAAAATAAAAATAAAATAAATAAAAATAGTAGCATGCTATAATTGAAACAAATGCAGCCCCCACCCCTCCCCCTCCCTACCTCCAATTTTACACCCCAGCCACTCTCTACCACAACTATAAAAAGGCTACTCTTAAAGCTCAAACCCCCCAAATGCTCCAGATTACTTAACCACCCACTTTCCTCAAGGCCACTGCTGAAGTCATTGCTTACCCCATTAGTATCCCGATTAAATAGATTTATTTAGGAATCTTACGTACTCAAATTGTGGAAAAAGGCCTACATTCTCCCTCTTCACAAAGGTGGCAAAAACAGTGATATATCCAACTTCCACCCTATTGCCATCCTCTCACTATTCTCCAAGATACTAG
This sequence comes from Protopterus annectens, assembly GCF_019279795.1. Classification (NCBI taxonomy): domain Eukaryota; kingdom Metazoa; phylum Chordata; order Ceratodontiformes; family Protopteridae; genus Protopterus; species Protopterus annectens. The sequence continues at coordinate 317,016,352 of NC_056727.1, read as the reverse complement.
AAAAATGTATCAACACTCAGATCATGCCCCATCTCCCCAAACCACCTTATATCTCCATCAAAACATGAATATCCACCTGGTCACAGTACCAGAACTGCTCTTATCTTGTTCCTGGACACATTTAACACAGCCTGTGACTCTGTAAAAACTGTTGCTACCATACTCTTAGACCTCTCAAAAGCCTTCAATACTGTCTCCCACTCTTTGCTACTTTCACAACTCTCTCTCTGCTTCCACTATAAACTGGTTCTCTAGCTATCTTTCAGACAGGCAACAAGCTGTCAAATGGCAAAACTCCATCTCATCCTACCTGAATACCCCTACCAGAGTTCCGCAAGGCTCCATATTATTCAATATCTTTATTAATAACTTTCACACCTCTGTCTCTGATGCCAAAGTAATTCAGTATGCAGACGATTCAGTGATGGTCTGCTCTGCCAACTCAGTTTCCAATCTATTACTTAAAACACAACCTGCTTTCTCCACCCCTGAATCCTGGATGTTCAGCAACCACTTAGCACTGAACCCAAACAAAACTAAAATCATGATTTTTCACCCCATCCAAATCTACCATAGTACACAAAGTTGCTTTCAACATCTATAGCCAAAATAAATCCCTAATAGAAATCATCCCACACACAAAACTACTTGGAGTAGTCGTAGATGAAAAACTAAAATTCGATATCCATGTACAACAAAATGTAAAAAAAAAAAAAATCAAAAACTTCGGTTGCTTTCCAGACACCATCTATACCTAACCCCCCTCTTGTAGAAAAACCCTTGCATCCACCTACCTTCTCCCCTCTCTCATGTATGGCTCCCCTCTACTTAACCTCCAAGCCTCCCTAAAAGCCAAGCTGGAAGCCTGTTACAACAAGATATCTAAATCTGCAAAAAATTCCAAATACTTCTCCCACCCCTGTAAGGCACTTTGATCTCTAAATTGGCTGGAATTACCAAATTACCTTGACTGCTTACAGCCACTCACAAACTCATATTCAAACCCTCTGACTGCCCATCCTTTAAGTCCATCTTCACCTTCTACCTCTCTAATAGGCCTCTTAGATCTGAAAACAAGAATTTACTCCTGGTTCACAAGCCCAAGTGACCTCCTGGACAACTTCTCTTCTCTTTCTCCCTAGCCACAAATAGAACGCTCTCCCATTATCCCTAAGAACTATCCATAACCCTGTCCATTTTAAATCTTCTCTACACTCTTACCTCTCCACTACCTGGAGATGTACTTGCGCCCAATCCTCTACTGACATATCCCCTGAAACTTGTTAACTCTTCCCTATACTTGCCTCATTAACCAATATATATGCCTTAACTCCTGTCTAGCATCCAGTAAAAAAAACAAAAGAAAAAACATTGTCTATATGCTGATTAAAACAATGTTTATAAATGGCTAATTTCTAAAACTTGATCTGTAAATACCAATGCATGACATTACTTTCCATGTGTTTTTCAATTTCTATACATGTTACACCCAATATTGTAATTGTTTAACTCTACCTTATGAGTCTACTTTTTTCTACTATGCAACTTCTATATTACTTTGGAGCTTTTCTTCCTGGGTCTCCACTGAAAACAGGCTCAACATGGCCCAGTGGACCTCCCAGTCAGCAAACTGCAAATAAATAAGTAAATAAATAATAAATAAATAATATATATGCCACATGGCGCAGTGGTGTTGTCGCCTCACAGCAAGAAGTTCTCCAGTTCGATTCTCGGCTGGAGTGCCTTCTATGTGGAGTCTGCATGTCTTTCCCTGTGGTTGTGTGGGTTCCCTCTGGGTGCTCCGTTTTCTTCCCACAGACATACATCTGGAGCGTTTCTCCCCAAGCATCCGCTAAAAATTGGCGTAGTTCCAAGTTGGACTTTCTCGGTAAACAAATGTTAATAAATAATAAAATAAATAAAAATAAAATAAATTTCCCATTCATTTGTGTAGGTTTCATTTGAATAGGGTCAGGGATGAACTTTTTACATGGATGGGGAACCTATTCCACAGAGCAGGGATCCTTTGGTACACATATCTGTCTCTCCAGCACATCGCGTTTATTTATTTATTTACATTTGTTAACTGGGTAGTGTCCGACTGGGTTGAAAAAAACTGTTTTCAGCAGAGACCTGGGGAGAAAAGCTCCACAACAAAAAAAAACATCATTAAAGTACAAGCAGTAAACTTTTTACTTATATCACAGGTGAAGTTCAGATCCCTGGAGCTACTGTTTCTGGTGCTGTTTGTTTTGAGCATTCCAAAAGTCCATCAGGGTTGAATTTAATGAAGCCTTGTAAGCCAGGCAAAGACCTGCCTTGAGCAGCCTGTAGGAGACTGAACATGGAGACAGAGCCTTTAGGTGATCAGTGTCAAACAAGGTATTCATGCCCTGAATTCTCGTGATGAGAAATCTCTGTGGGTTTTACAACTGTTGCAAGTGTCTAGTTAGATACATGCCAAAAGGGGCATCGTATGCAATGATACGTCCAATAAGTGCCAAATAGATTGATACTATAACTTCCTTGGACCTGGATGCCATAACTTTACCTATATATAGGATGACGTAGAGTAATTTTACTTACTGTCTTGGCTACATATTGGTCAAAGGCCAGATTTCTGTCTACATATGTTCCCACATACCTTACTACTTGGCTGACACTTAGGGGTGTTTTATTGATGGAGTAATTAACTTGTGTTGACAGTTTCCTAAAGGTCATTATATTGCATTTTTTGGCACCGAGTTTTAAACTATGGCTTTGGCACCACTCATTTGTCTGTGTTAATCCCACTTGCAATATGTTGGTATCTTGGGGGGGGGGAGGATTCTATAATGGCTTTCAATTTATAGTTATCGGAGAACTTGGTGATTTTTACAAAATAAAAGAGGAACATGATTATAACAGGCATCACAGATTTAATTATCTTACAAAAGTTTCAGTTGGAACCTAACCTGACATTGGAAAAAAGCAATACAATTTGCTTGTGAAGTCAGAGCAAATCAAAATGCTTGGGCAGAATTTAGCGTTGATAAAAATGTTAATGAAGTCAGAGGGAAAGCATTTTTTGTGAGTGCTACAAAGGATGTAGGAGATGAGTAAGCATGCAGATGGCAAAAACAATGAAAAATGAACAGGATAACTATACTAGATGAAATCATGTACATGGGGATAGCCTTCTCTAATCTATGGTAAGATATAGCAGAAATGTAAAATTGTAGCAGAACCGATGACTTAGGGGGTGGAATACACCAATGGAAATTTTTTTTCAAGAATTAGTCACCGAGCAGTCAGACCTGATGAAACGTGGCATATTCCAATGTGTAGTAAACTTCAAAAGTAGATAGTGGGGCATGTATAACAGAGATGTCATATGGTATCTACCAAAGCATTCAGACGATCTTAAAGCTGAAATAGAAGTTCGTAATCTAGTTGATAACTTGCATGCAAAGGAAAGTTCTTTGTTAGAAGTGAAAGTTCTTTGTTAGAAGTGAGTGGAAAGACCAGAGGCACAGGTTTCAGATATATGTTATTTAGGACTGTGTGTGAATAATCTGTTGAGAAGATCGGCTACATGCAAAGTGCATCTGATTGCTTGAATAGATAAGATTGACACAGATATGTTTGGAGATGTAGGGACTTCTCTTTAGCGAGCCTGTGAACTAAAGCCTGATGCAGTTCCATATGCCCTTCCTTCACTACAAGAACCTTTCCCTAGTCTCCCTAAAGTGAAGATGGAATTGCAAACACGGAAGACGTAATAAGGGATCTGGGAACCCAAGTAGATAGTAATCTCTCCTTTGATAATCACATTGCCAAAGTGGTTAGAAAATCCTTCTATGTGGCCCACCTAATCACAAAAGGGTTTTCATCCAGATCAAAGGAGGTCATTGTGCCCCTCTACTCATCACTCATCAGACCTATCATAGAGTACAATGCCCCATTTGGGATGTACCTTACAAGACACCTGCAACAGCTGGAAAGACCACATAAGTACCTCACCAAGAGGATCACTGGCCTCAAACAGATGCCCTATGTTGCTCTACTGAAATAACTCCAGCTGTACTCTGTTGCATACTGCCTACTCAGAGGTGATCTCTGCCTGACATACAAGGCCATGTCCAACCCAGAATTGATGGGCATGCTCCACCTGAAGAAAACAATATTCCCTCGAGCCACACGCTCTAGGGATCTAAACCTCACCACAACAATAAATAGGACGTGCTGGAGGGATAGATTCCTGTCTCAGAGACTTCCCTTGATTTGGAACAAGATTCCAGTCTACATTAGGCAGAGCTCCTCGCTAACACTCTTCAAGAGAAACCTTGACGAGTGGATGGGAAACAGAAAGTTTACACCGGAGATCACTTCAGTGGCTGTGCTGGACAAAGGCACAGGGAACTAATCTAAGGGGGTGGCGAAAGCCAACACATTCTGGCTAGGCTTATAAATGCCTTCTGGCAGATAGCCTAGTACCTACCTATGAACCTATGAAAAAGTGTAGCCTCAGTGTATCATAGAGAAAGTCACTGATTCTACTGACTGGAATGGCCCGGTGATGCCAGTACTTAAGGAAAATGGTGGCATGAGAACTTGTGTGGATTTAAAATGAGTACATTATACTGTGAAAAGGGAAGGGTTTATTGTACCCACTATAGAGGATAAGTTGTGTGGGTTTTCCACAATAGAGGCATCTAGCTGGTTTTGACAGATGCCACTGAATCCCAGCTGTATGAATCTAATGACTTTCATCATTCTTGTGGGTTGTTTCTCTCGTCTTTACTTTTGGAATTATTTCAACTCCTGAAGTATTTCAGTGGAATTTGAGAACTCTGGAAAAAAAGACGTGGTATTGCTGCTGTAATGGATGATTTCTTAGTTCTTGGCTAGAAAATGAAACACATGATAAAAGGCCAAAGGAAGTATTTCAGATTACTAAGGAGACTGGATTGAAGCTTAACAAAGAAAAAGTATCTCATTGGGACTGTGATGTGTTGAGGTAGTGCCATCTGTGCCTGGGAGAGTAGGGCAGTACATGTGTACGTATGCCGGCATAGTTAGTTGGAATTTTGTAAAGAATTTTATGTTGACTATCACACTGATTTGTACAGATGTTAGAGTTAAAAATATATTTGAAAAGTTAATTGTGTTAAAAATGCATCAGCAGTAGGTACTGCTGGACAGAAAGAATGTCTATAATGTCTTCATTTTATATGTATGTGTGTGTGCATACCTTTATACATGCCTGTATGCATACTCTTATGTCTAGGTATATGTATGCACATACATATATATATATATATATATATATATATGTGTGTGTGTGTATATTGTTTAATTTATATCATAACTAATAGTGATCCTGATGTATATTTTCATTTGGGATTTACATGTGTTGGTTTATAAGTGTATGATTGTGTACATTATATTTTTTTATTTTTTATAAACATTGTTGTTTAATTCTAATAGTTAATCTAAATACATTTAGTAATAGATTTTGAAACCATTTTTAAAAGATATTTATAATGAACTTTTTCATTTCCAATGGATGAATTATGACATCACATCCTGTATGGTGTATTTAAAAGACAAGTGTTTGGGAGGGCACTTTGTCTTTTTCTGAAGAAGTTCACGTTTTTAAATAAAAGTGGAAGAAAGCGCTAATTTTTATTTGCCTTTATTGTGGCATTACACGCTCTGAGCTGTTGTTTGTTCTTTTTATTCTGTTTGCGGTCAGTCCGTGTTTCTACACGTATAGTAGGTTGTATTGTTGTAACTGATCAAATGTGTATGTTTATCAGAGAATCCTGGAAGGGAGGAAAGTTTGAAGTTGTGTTGCAACTTTCAGATGCTGCCACAGATCTTAGCAAAGTTCTTTGTGTGTATTGTACCAGAGTCAGGTGACCAGAAGTGATGTGATCCTCTAACCAGCATCTGGTTTCTTTAGAACTCTCGCAGCAGCAGTATTTATTTATTTATTTGACATTTGTTTACCAGGATAGTCCAACTGGGTAATATAACCCATTTTCTGTGGAGGCCCAGAGACAAAAGCTCCATGTAAAAACTTAGTTACGCATATAATACAGTTAGTTACGTATATAATACACAAGTTCCACAGTTTGACTTTGTTACATTTTACATTATACCATAATAATATATTACAAATATATAGGGACAGTAAGGTTTGCATTATGAGCAGTCAGTTATGGTTGCTTGTGTTGTAACAGTAGAATATCTGCAGTTGAAATTTATGCACAAACTGAGATAAGCTTCTTGGGTAGATTGGAACCTGACAGGAAAGATTTCTCTCAGGATATATATCTCACATATCCACACAGACAAAAACGGATATCGGCTGGCATTTGCTGTGGTAAGATGCTCGGCACACATCAACTTGCCTTGCTTTAGTAAATAGTCAGGGAAGAGTAATTCTTTAGTCAGTCAGGGACATTTAGTGAGAATAGTTTAGTATTGTTTTCTGCATCTGTGAGAAACTGTCCAACTGTTTTATTTTTTTATATCTCTGTGGTTGAAACTATGTTGTGTATTATATTCAGTATTCCTCTGTTTTCTGTTTTATTATTTATCATGAAATATTTTAATACCTTTCATCGTGGCTGGTCCTTTAAAGAATACTTTTAACATCTTGAGTACTCATGCTTGTTTTAGTGACACTGTGGCATCTCCTGAAAGCCTTGCTGCTTTGGCCACACCCTACCATTTGTATTAGTATTAATTTTACACAGTATAATTGGGTACCCTTTGTAAGAGCCTTAGGGTAGCTGACTGGTGGCAGTGCGATTACCTCAGAGTCTGGGCAGAAAGGAACACATCTAGTAAATCTGTGCCAGCTTTTGCCGGATGTGTATGTGTCTCTGAAATTCAAATATCTAAGTGTATGTGTCGGCTACTGGGAACAGGGACACAGAGCTCCAAAGTGGTCAGTGTGGAGTTTCATGTGGGTCTGGAGAGAAAGGGTCCAGCCACAGGTCTGGAATGTGCTCCCTGTGTGCTCTTAAGGGAAATTGTGCTTGGTGCAGGGAGCTGCATTTGAAAATAGTGTGTGAATGCATCTTTGCTCTTAGTGACTCCCCCTCTCCAGAGTCAGTGGTGAGGACTGAGTCTCTTTTATAGCTAACCCAGAGTAGGAACCTGTCACAGCATTTCAGACACTGCATTTTAAAAGATGATATCAAGCCAGATGGAAGTAAAGTTAACGCTTTAACAGCGTTGCCAAGTCAAATGAACATAAAACTGAGTTTTACCAAATTCCTGGAATGGTGAATTATTTAGGCACTTTTTTATTTTGCAAGGGTTGTCACTAGTGTTTCTTCTCTTTACTAATTTGTTAAGCAAGAATTTAGAGTGGACATAGGGAGATCTCCAGGAATGTGCTTTTAAGAAAATTAAGTCCCTATTGGTGTCAGTACCAGTACTAGTAATGCTGGTACTATTAGCTATGGTGTTAGAGCAACTTTGCTACAAGAGAAAGAAGCTGAGCTCAGACTTGTTGCCTTTTCCTCATACATTATAACAGTAGCTGAGAAAAGGTATTGGCAAATAGAGAAGGAATGCCTGATAGGAGTGTGGACATGTGAATGCTTTTCTCATCATTTTCAAAGCTTGGGCATCCTTTAGCTAGAGACTGATCAGAAGCCACATTTTCAAGTCATACAAATTGATCAGTAGAATAGGTTCCATGTAGATGTTAGTGGTTGCTGATGAGACTGGCACTTCAGTGTAAAAGCAGTGTATGCTCATGGGAAGCAGCTTGTAGTGGCTGACATACTATGCAGAAATCCTGTGGCAGACAAAAATCTCAGGTACTGAAGAAGAAGTTAGTGCACATGTGTAGGCTGTAATGCTGAATAGACTTGTATCTGCAAGTTCACTGGAGGACCTTAAAGAAACACCTAAAAAGAATGTAAATCTGCAGGCCATTATTAAATTTGTTCAAAATATCCGGCCTAAAAGTTAATTTATATGTTATGTGGCTATTATTGTATAAGAGCACATGTTGGAGATGAGATTTTTTTTTTTGATCTACCAGGCCAGGACATTATTCCCAGCTTAATGTCCAGTAGAAGTTTCATGACAGAGTCATTAGGGTCATCAGAGACTAACAAAGTGCAGAAACAGAGGTAATGTGACCGTGTGGAGGCTAATTGTCATTGTCAACATCTCTAAAATTGTGACAACATGCTAGTTTTGTATCAAAAGCAAGCCCTGTCAAAGAAGGCAACCATTGATGACCACTTCCTTGTCAAATGGTCCATGGCAAGGGATTGTAGCTGATTCGTGTAATTTCAACAGGAAAAAAAATGTCTTGTAGTAGTGGGCTATTATTCTAGAGACATTGAAATAGGAAATCTACCCATGACAACTAGTCAGGAGGTTATTTCTTAATTTAAGAGGATCATTGCAAGATGTAGCTTATTACTGACATTGACTTTCAGTTTGTGTTTGTGCAGTCTTTGGAGTTAAAGGCTGCAATAATTATGAGTTTATCCATACTACCTTTACCATTATCTAAAAGTAAAAGGTACTGAGAGAGAATGGTTCAGATTGCAAGTTGAATCCTTAGGTAACCACATCGCTTTAATGTCGTACAAAGCCACTTCTCTTAAAGTAAGCCCAGTGCAGCTAGTGACAGGCCATCAAATATGTCCAGACATTCTTAAGATGTGCTGATACCTGCCGCTGAGTGCTATTCTTATAAGTCTGTGAAAGAAACCGCTAAGAAAGAAGTTTGAGTCTATTTTAGTGCTTATTTCCTAAGCATTTGCGAGAATATCAGCTCAGTGTTGAATATTAAGATAGTCCAAGAATAAATAACATTAATATATGTACTATATTTGCCAAAATATATACTAGCAAGTGATAAAACAATGTTGGAAGGCAAAAAGCTGCAGGCCAATGAAATAAGTTTTTAACAGAAAATTTAACGTTACCATGCTCAAAGCATTACTTTTGGGGTAAAACATAAAAAAACTGACTGTGCTGTATAATAAAGCAGTGCAACTGCTAACCAGTATCTTTCAGCTGACAAATACTTTTCCAACGTTAGCAGCATAAAAAGAATAAAGTGTCATTATGCCGTGTTATTAAAATGTTCTTCTTGCCTTGCCAATGGTACTAACCTTAATTGTTTCTACTGTTTTGACTATCCCCAGTGTGCAGTGTTCCAAACATCCCAACACAAATGCTGCAGATGCAGCAAAATAAAGAACCACAAAAAAGACGGCCCCACCAACTTCAGCAAATAAATTCAAACACAACCACAGTCTCCACAGTATAGTAGACTAGGAATGAAGTAACATTTCTCCTTTCATCAGCAGAGATAACAACCACAGTGTATTCCATGCACAGGCACCCACTAGACCTAATAAAATGCTGACTCCATCATCCTCTAGCAACATATAGCCTTCTAATAATAAATAATCCAATTTAGGAGGCATAATGTCACATATATAGGTGAAATAAGATACAAGTGTAATATTCTCCACAGTTTTCTATAAGAAGAGACCTATACAACTCATTCTCTTTCAAGTGTGTATCTTGACCAAGATGCAAGAGTCAGTTGATGGTAAAAGGAAATGGGAATCCTGAGTCACAGTGGTGACTCTTGGCAAATGTTATGAGAGTGAGCCTTATGTGGTCTAAGCTGAGAATAGCCTTATCTTGAGGAGAAATAGGAAATGCTGTCAAACTATGCCAAAGACAGCTGTATTAGGAGTACAGCAACAACAGTAATAAGATAATGTAGAATTTCCTAAGCCAACTAAGGTGTGTAGTCCTCAGGTTCTAGAAGATGGCCAGCTGTCTCCTGACAATTCACCTACTTTGATGGCACCATCAGGTTTGCACCTTTTAAGATTTACCCCAAATGATGTAAAGTCAAACCTTCCGAGTGATTTTGGGACTCTTTCCTGTTTCTTGACCAGGTAAGTAACTAATTTAACCATCTAAATTAGTGACTATGCTAGGCTGGTAGTGAATCGTTTTTATTGAGGAGAGGGGAAAGCAGTTTTCAATGTTTAGAAAAATGTTCAATGAGTGAAAAAATGCTAACTATACCAATGCAAGTGTTTTAAGTGTTTTTACAGCTTCTGTCAAAGAAGAGGAGATGTAGTTATGTCTGCTATAACAGAATCCGTGATCAGTTAACTATAAATAGCTTGCAAAGGTCAGTTCTGGAGGAAGTTTGCACTTTGTGTGTGAGTGTGTGTGTAGTGTATGTGTAGTGTAATGTAATGTGTGTAGTGTATGTGTAGTGTAATGTAATGTAATTAGCATCGAGTCTGCTGATTTTGCAACAGTCCGATGACAAGGCTGTAAAAGCAGTAAAAATTATGCTGTTGAACCTGTTTCTGGTGTGCTTCATGATACATACATGTACATAAACACACGCACATTTATACATACCAAGAATGTTATTTATTTGATTTTGTAAGACATCCTATGTTATCCTTATCCATTTAAAGTTTGGAAAGAAAGTGGGAAAGAGCAAAGTGAAACTTAGGGTGTGCTCTGAGCTATTCATAAGCTATGCTTGTGTGTCTGAGATAATTTTACAGCTAGCTCCCTAGAAATGAGCTACTTGACAACTGAATGCACAAGTGGCAGTTTGGCAAATGTGTGACTGCGGAGGCAGGGAATCGCCAAATATTTCTAATCTTGTATACCAAACTCCAGTGCTGACATTTCTGTGGTACATAATCAAAACTTAGAATTAGAAGGTATACTAAAATTGTTTTATTAGGGGCGCGAAGGTGCAGCGGTTAGCGTTACCGCTTCAAACCAAGAGATTCTCCCTTTCATTTCTCGGCTGGAACGCCTTCTGTGCGGAGTCCACATGTCCTCCCCGCAGTCGTGACGTTTAAAGACATGCAAGTAGGCGCGTGCGTGAATGGGTGTGCCTTCTTTGAAGGTTGGGCGTTATTAATGTTTCACTGTGGCGACCCCTAACCGGGAAAAGCCGAAAGACTTACTACTACTAATGTTGTTGTATTAGAGACTTTTAACAAGATGGCTAGTAATATATAGGAAGCTTGTCTTACTCTTTTAATATCGTTATTTTCTATGCTACCATGCTTGTACCTTGGCATTTCATTTATCAATCTGTAGCTGGAGGTTGCTGTGCCCTTGCACCAGGCAAAATGTTTCACTCTTAAAATTGTTTTAAGTACGTTGTCCATGGTGTATGCTTTTAAAGTATATTACTATACCATCCCCAGCCTTTTGTTAGGGGCAGTGCAACGAGATGTGAACATTGTAAAGCATGCCACCTATTATGTGATATGGTGACAAAGCAGATCAATCAAACATTGCCAGACCCTCCACCCAGTGGACTTTGTGTACTTAATGTCTTTTTAGTTTCTAAAAGTTTACTTTCTGTTTCATTTGTAAGTTATACAATAGGACCCAGGTTTTACTGCTTTGTGAATTGTTGACTTTGCCTCACCCTAACTATAAGTACTACTAAAGGTTATGTTTCTCAAATTATCTGTTTGTTTCACAAAGGTCTGGGCTCACCTTACACTACAGTTTTGATACAGTATAACTCATTTTCTTTTTTACTGTAACCAAATGGCTATTACTTCTTGAATTTTCCTTCATCATTGGACTTGAGACCAGGTTTCCAGGAAATATGAAGTCTTCTTTACATGCATTTGATGATGTGCACTGAATAAGTATCCATGTAATTAATCAGCTGTAACCCCAATCATTTTATTTATAGGTGTATATAAGGACATGTAGATAGACATATAAATACTGATGCACACTGTGTCTGTGCAACATAAAATTACAATGTAAATACCTAAATAGTATGCACATCCAGAGCTGCTGTGTTTGTGACTTTATTGGTATACTTATGGCATGTAATGGTGTTTTCAGATGCAGCATGTACAATCATGCAGCATATGTCAGATAGAGGTCTACAACAGTATAATCGACTTCCTCCTCATGCATGTAGAAATTGGCTGGACGAATATAATTTATAGTCTTGCCTACATTAAAGTGCAAACAATATTTTTCTGCTATGTTATCATTACAATACCAAATACATCCATAAGCATTTACTGGGACCACTGAGCACTCTAGTCATTGTCCCTGATGTTCAGAACAAGCATGGCTGGTGAACTAGAATAAACAGTATGCACAACTAGAGGTGGGTAAGGGCTTTATTATGGATGTGTGCCTTTGTACCCGTTGTCTTCCACCTCATTTTGCTCACTTGATGTTGCAACAACCAAAGCTGTTTAAAGAAAAAAAAAAGAAAAAAAAAGCTTTTTTCCAGAGCTGCTTCTGTCTGATTTACCTAGCCTGCTACTCTTTTGTTGCATTAATTGGATGAAAGGAAACCAGTCAGAAATGGAGATGAAAAGAAAACAGACAGTAGTGATCCCAGCAGGATGCGATCAACATACAGCACATTTTTTGTCAAATAACCATGTGGATTAAAATAGGAAATGGGTAAAGCTACAAACAATTGCTCACTATTAATTATACTGACTTGCATCATGCCTTATTGTTGGTTTGATTCTGCTGCACTTTCCATGACCAGGTCATCTAACTGTCTGGCCATCTGCCATGTCTGTCCTCCTTTGTTCCCCTAAGAGGGATAGCAGTCACTATGTGGCTGGGATCCAGGCAGCCATCAGGAGATTTTTAATGTATCCCCTAGCCTTCTTCATGCATGTCTTGACAGCTGCTCCCAAGGGTGAATGTGCATGATGCGGGAACATCATTCACTCAAGTGGGTGACATAGCCATTCAAGTAGTCCTGCCCTTCATATAAGCGGAGACTTCCTATCAGGTCTCTGCTTATATGGTGGCCAGAGTTGCTTCAGCAAGATATTTTGGGATTATGTCTGTTCATCATTAATAAGTTCTGATTCACTCTCTTTTTTACTTTTTTAACAAGTGGCATATTCCAAGTAGGCAGAAGAGTGTAGATCCAGCCTTGTCTGAAATGGGATTATTATGAGGAAGGTTCATTGTATGCTTTCCTATCTGTAAATTAGCCTAAAACAACGTTTTCTGCTTTAATTTCAACTGTACTTAAGCCTCAAGTTTGCACAGGTTTGCGCTCAATTAACCGGAGCTGCTTGGTGTTTGACGTCTTTTGTCAGAGGTCTAGAGACATTCTGTTTTAATGCAAGGTATACAAGGCAAAAAAACAAAAAAATAAGTATATTTTGTGATTTATCTTCACTTTTTGAGCTGTATTTTATCAAACTGATGCATTATTTTCTGTCTCTTCTTACTGTTTTACTGTTTGTGACTGCTTCATTCTCTGCACTTGATTTGCACTGTACCGATACTTAGATAGCATAGACTAGAATCTAGCCTGTTACTGATGCACTTGAGCACTAAATCAGCCATCTTACATTAAGAAAGGCTCCCCTGCGCACTTTTGGCAGAAGAGTGAAGCTCCTACCTTGTCTGAGCTGGGGATTGCTGGAGGAAGGTTAATTGTGTGCTTTCCTGTTGGTAGATTATCTTAAAAGGGTTTGTTTAATTTCACATGTATTTAAGCCTCACATTTGATCGCCACTGTGCACTGCGCAACGGGGGTTAGCAGTGCCCTGTATAGACGTAAACATCTTGAAGTACAATTTTTCCCTAGACATCTGTGAGTGGAACCCTCCCAAGCTTCCCTGCTGTACTATGGGCAACACAGTTGTGCACTGAGCAACGTTGCCACAATTATCATCCATAGCCTTTGAACAAGCCCCTTTGTTATACAAAAAATGTACCCCCCAGTAGTATAAATGGTAAAAACCTGCTATAATGGACAAGCAGTTTGCCATCATTTCTCCAGCCAGCCTGATCAACATGGGTATCCTGAGGCAATATAGTAGTTGCCTAATGTATATCGACAACCGCTTACTCCTAAAACAAACAAATACCCTATGTGAGATGTGAGAGATGTAGTTACACTATGAAATTGGAATTGATTTTCTCACATAACAACAAACCAGTTGTCAAACAGGTTGTCAGCATACACACTTCACCTTCCACACAAAGTAAGGTCACGACACATAAACCCACATATGCAGAGGTACTCACTAGAAACCTACCAAAAGATCAGAAACCTCCTAAATGAAAACTGATTGCACATACTGCTGTGCAAATAGATACCACTACACATAATAACACATACACCAGTGTCTCGGCAGATAAGCCCCTAAGGCAAAACACCTCAAAACCAAATGTCTTGGTCATAGGCAACTCCATAGTGAGACACACAGATGTCCCCCTCACCAGGCTGGACAAGGAGAACGTTACAGTCTGCTGCCTGTTAGGTGACAGAATTTGTCAAATCATGCATGCACTCATGTCACTGAACAAGTACTATTATTACTGTTTTTTTTATAGTCCATGTTAGGGTGAATGATGACTTGAGACATACTTCTGTGGACTATATGAAGAGAGAAATGACTGAACTCTCAGATTATGTGTACCAGGCAGGTCTGACCATAGCCCTAAGCAGCATTCTACATTCACCCAGGATGATGCTGCAATATAAACAAAAAATTGGCTTAGCTTCTGGTGTCAGTCCAGGGGGATCCAGTATCTTATCAGCCTGGGAAGATATGGTCGACAGGCCACACTGCTTTGCCAGAGATGGTATGCTCCTGTTTTCTTTAGGCTTGTGATTTCTGGCAAGGGCACTTGCTTACCCTATAGTTCCTTTTTTTAGGAAATGTCAAAACAACTACATTTCCAATGTAACAAAATCCAAACTCCAAGTGTTCTGCTGCTTAATGGTAGGAGTCTAAACATGAAACTGTACTTCTCACTTTGGAAGAGGCTGACGTCTGTGCAGTTACTGACACATGGTTGAAAGCCAAGGATCGCACCCCAGCTGTCCAAGGCTACAGTGCCTTCCACATGTTCAGACCTCAAAATAAGCATGAAAGAACCAAAGGTGGAGGTGTACCGTCTTCATTAAAGCCAATTAACACCTGAAGACTGGTCAAATAGTATGACTCCGTTGAACTACTCCATGTCCAATTAATTCATTACAGCAAAGTGCACCTCCAGGCATTTCTGCAGTTACCTCCTACAGCGCCTCTAGGCATCAAATATTGCCTGTTTATATTTGCGTTAATAATTCCAAAACCATGCTACATTCAAGGTATCAGAATATTTTATCTTGAATCATACATGATGACAAGCACAACCATATTGATATTTGATCTCTGTCCGTGAGTATTTGTAAGGTGATAACTTCATTTTTTTAAAGGCTCAAGCGATACCCACTGGAAGTTAAAGGTACACACTCAAAAGAGCTGTACTGGAGGGAATGAGTTAACTACAGGCAAAATATCTTACCACATCATTACTAGCTATAAGTCCCCCGCCAACAACCAAGAAAAGCACACTGCCTACCTGGACTTACTGGAGTCATTTGCCATATAGCCTAATACCTTAGTCTTGGGAGATTTCAACTATCATTCCATTGACTGGGTGTCATACACCTGCTCAAACATGCTCACCCAGGGGTTCCTGGATTTTGTCAATACAAATGCTCTGGAACAGGTGGTCTGCACCCCAACTAGGAGTTCAAATGTCCTAGACATAGTACTCACCAACTTGGGGGGAGGGTCACTGCATTATCCCCTGTATGATGCCCTCCCTGGTGAGGTCGGATCATAAATCAGTCTCCTTCAAAGTAACTATTAGACCTGATACCCCCACAGGAGCAAGAAAAAAAACCTAAAAAAAAACCTTTTCCAAAGCAAACTGCAACCTACTAAGTGATGGTACAAAAATGTTATAACCCCAGCAATAACAGACAACAGTGACTCCTATGCAGAGGTATACATAAACGCCCTGTATAAACACCTAAGCAACCGTATGTGTACACAAACGCTCTGTATAAACATCTAAGCAACTGTGTAGACTTGCCTGTACCCGACTGGATATAAAGCAGTTACTCCCAAAAAAACAAGCCACCCTGGTAGAACTCTGATATAAACAGGTTATGTAACAAGAGGAAGAAACTGATGTCTGAGAGCAAGAGGGAACTGACTCAGCAGAGGAAGAATTCCCTCAACAGTGTGAACAAGCAAATCAGAAATCTTGTGATGTCCTTCCAACCCAATTACAAAGCTAAAATTGCATCCCTAACTAAGAATAATCATAAGGCATTCTTTAACTACATCCAGAATCTAAATGGGGATGCCCACTATGTGCTAAACTGGTAGTAGATGGTACCACTCATACTATACTGGAGGAAATTGCCAACTAGCTGGCTGACAGATTTGGCTCAAACTTCACTCCCGTCCCCGTCAACCATACCTGGTAGCAGTCCTCTGCTTAGTACCTCTAGAGATCGGGTCACATCTGCACTCTCCAAGGCCAAAAACACAGCGTCAGTGGGACCAAATAACATTCCAGGTTGCTTACTAAATGATGTAAAACAGGACCTAGTGGATCCACTTGGCATTCTCTTTACCCATAGCCTGAGAACTGGCTTTGTTCAAGCAGAGTGGAGAATAGCAACAGTGATCCCCTTGCACAAAGGGGGGGGGCATCAACCGACCCTCAGAACTATAGACCCATAAGTCTACCCAGCCTTCTCTGCAGGACCATGGAAATAATCATCATGGACCTTATCTACAAGGACATAGGTGACCTTCAAACTCAAGACCCAACCCAATTTGGCTGTGTTAAGGGTAGAGCATGCTTATTAAACTTAGTATACTTCTTTGAGAAAAGTCACTAAAGCCCTGGATGAAGGTAAGACAGTGCATGCCACCTGTCTTGACATAGCCAAGGCTTTTGACACAATCCCTGACTCCTGTCCTGTATCACTGAGAAACTCTCCCAGCTGGGGATTAACCCTTACTCCACTAGATGGGTTGCAGATTGGCTGACCGACAGAACACATACTGTCAAAGCTGGTGATTCCACCTCTACTATTAGGTCCCTGACCAGTGGCGTACCACAGGGATCTGTGCTATGACCTTTACTGTTTGGAATCTATTTCTCAGAAGTCCATACTAAAGTAGACAGCCATTGGCTTACCAAGTTTACTGATTATTGCAAATTGGGTGCAATCCATTGAGTCTTCAGTGATGTTAACATGTTACAGGAGAGGCTAACCCAGACAAATAATTGGTGCCAAAGCCACACGCAAAGAAGTGCATTATTATCCCCCTTTGGCAAAGCAAAATTCCCTGCTAATTAGAGTTTTGACAGCACCCCTAAGTTCAAACCCAATGGAGTGTGATCTGAGAATACTGGTGGATAGCAATCTGAACTTTGACCACCAAGTTTCCACAATGGTAATGAAAGCCGTCAACGCCATGCATTGCATCTAGGTCTATACTCAACCCCCATCAGATCATTAATAGAGTACAATGCTCCCTTTTGGATGTACCTCACCAAACACCTGCAGCAGCTGGAGAGACCACAGAGGTTTCTCACCAAGAAAATACAGGGCCTCCAAACCATGACTTGCATGGAGAGACTGAAAGCCCTGTTACTGTACTCTGTATTGTATAGGCTGCTGAGAGGTGACTTGTGCCTGTCTTACAGGGCAGTCTCAGACCCTGCCCTAATGGAAATGCTTCACATCTGTAAGTCAAATAGCACACAGGTCACTCGTTCTAGGGATCTTAACCTAGCCTGTGACATTAACAGAACATGCTGGAGAGACAGATGCATCTCCCAGAGACTGCCGCTCCACTGAAACAAACTTGCAATTCATGTGAAACAGAGCTTCTCACTGACCCTATTCAAGCGCAACCTAGATAAATGGATGGGAGACATCAAATTCACCCTGGGGGTGGCACTCGTGTTCTTTGTGGACAGGGGTAGTTGGTGTTGATCATAGCCTCACCTGTGAATTATGTCCATCTAACAAGGACAATTGGGGCAACTCGGGATTTACATCCTAGACTAGCTCTGCTAATTATCTCTGTCTAACAAAGTACAGTTGGGGCAACTCAGGAATTAACATAGCTAGGCTTGTAAGGACTGTATGGCCGATAGTCTACTAATCTCCTATGAAGCTATGAACCTGTTTAATGCCTCCTATGTAACATGCATAAATGAAGCTGCTGTTTCCCATTATGTTGATCCATGAGTCATGTTGTGCAGAACAAGTTGTCTTGGAAAGCATTATCCTTCCTATGTACAATCTGTTTCAATGTCTCTTGTTATGAAGAGCATTTTATTGTAGCTAATTCATTGTTCCACCATCTGGTGCCTAATCTTAATGTGCTGGATAGGGTATAGGAGATTCTGACCATCAAATGCTAGCTGTTTGCTAACTGGAAAGTGATGCAACTACATGATGCACTACAGGAAGCATAACAAGAAAACCACAAAGAGTACAATATGGTATTACAAAACACGAAGCTCAAAAAAGCATGATGTGAGAGGGTTCAATCTCGCCGTTTGTTCTTACACATGGGTGTCGGAGCCGATCCTCAGCTCCGAGTCGGCCGCTTAGCAAAGCTCTGCATCTAGGAGAAGCTCGAGACCAACCTACCTCCCACAATTCCCTCTGCCTCTACCTCGGATCTAGTTTGCCGCTGCAACCGATCGCATTGAAATTAAAGAGCTCTGACCAACTTTGGGAAGATAAGCTAATCTCTTACCTTTTTTTCTTGTAAAATCTTCTGATCTTTTTGGGATCTTAAATTTAGTGTGTGTGTGTGGGTCTGGTCATTCTTTGGCTACTCTCATATATATATATATATATATATATATATATATATATATATATATATATATATATATAGTTTAGTTTTCCTTAGGGCCTACCCCACCTACTTACTGGACTAGGATTGATACTTGCAATTTTTATTGCTGTGTCTGTGGACTTGCATCTAACCATTTTGGCAGTGTTATTTGATATTGTACAGTGTTTTTCTTACAGATATGTCTGAAAAAGCCAAGTCGGGATTTAAGAGGTGTCAGTGTGGGCAAAAGATGTCTGTCACTGACAACCATAGCTCCTGTGTCTACTGTCTTGGCCCTCTCCATCTACAAGAAGAGTGTTCTATCTGTCATTCTTTTAGTGGAAGGGTCATGACAGGTAGACGCAGAAAGCTTATGGATAGAGGTCTTTTGAAGCCTGCCTTCCAAGAGGCGCTTGACAAGTCAGACCAGGCTTGTAAGTCCTCGAAGGAGTCGAAGATATCGGAGCCCATGTCATCGGCTCCGAGTTCTTCGTTTAAGGTTCGTTCACCGGTTCCACAGGCTTCGGGGCCGAGTGTTGAACTTCTTACTGTCACCGAGCCTCGAGTCTTGGAACCGGTGACTGAGCTTCCACCTCCTGCTACATTGAGGTCGGCACCATCCTCTGTTCCTTCGACCCGATCTTCCAGGCCCCTCTCCGACACCGACGTAGATCGTGTGGTGCAGAAGTTAATGGAGAACACGGCCCTGTCCAAGCTCATTTCAGTCTCCTCCCAATTGGTGTCAAGACTCGAAGGCCTTCCTTTCTCTCCATCTGATCCTCCTCCGAGGCCTACTCAGCTTTTGGAGCTGGGAGATGTTGATCTGATGATAGTAGAGCCCTTGGTGCCAGAACCATTCCTTCCTCGGTCGGCACCGTTGACCTCGACTCCGTCGGAACCGTTAGCAGACTCGCGGAGCCGACTATCTATCCTTGGCTCCGGGACCGAGAGTAGAACCAATGTTTCGGTGCCGACTCTCCCCCTCGGTGCCTCGGCATGGATCACTTCGGTTCCGTCCTCGGGGTCGATGCCCTTGGCCTCCGCGTCGGAGATACTTCCGCGTTCTTCGGAACCAGGGGATTCCTCGGCTCGGGGTCCGGGGGCTTTCGACCTCATGAGGAAGGTATTGTCTTCTCAGACAACCACGTCAGCAGAAGCAACTTCTCCCTCCCATAAAGGTCCGTTGTCTACTTCTGCACCCACGACTACACATAAGCATAGAGCACCAGTGTCTCAGCCACTCCCATAGGGAGCCCCTTCTTCCTCGGAGGCCTCATCGGATAACCCCTCCCGATGACGTTCCGAGGAAAAAGTTGTGCAAGAGGAGGCACTTAGATTCTCCACAAGAATCTTTAACATTGGATACTGACTTAGATGAGTCAGAAGGGTCCCCAAAATCACCCTCAGAGGATGTCTCCTTTGCTGACATCCTGGAGATCCTGAAGCAGAGAGGTGATTGGCAGGCCCTACCCCCTTCTGAGGATGAGTCGGTTCTGCTGAAGGCATTTGGTGCTTGGCCTTCCTCCTCCTGGGTCACTCCACCCTTCGACGAGTTAATGGAGTTAATTGCTCGAAGGGCGTGGGAGGTACCTGACACAGTGGAGCCAGTTCCCAGGAAGCCTAACAAATATATAACTGCCCCTCAGGACAAGTCATACTTTACTAAGGGAGTTCCAGTGGACGCTGTGGTGGTGGCCGCAGCCACTAAAAAGGAGATGTCCGAATCTTCCTCGCCTGTCCATCCCCCTAACAGAGACTCTAGGACCATGGACAGATATGGGAAGCGCATTTTCAGTTCAGTGACTTTTTCCATGCGATCGCTGAACTACTTGACACACTTCACACGATTACAGAGGGATCTAGTCAAGGAGTTGGGAGAGACCCTCCAGGGTAATACAGATGCTGCTGTCTCGGATAAGGTTACAGCACAGCTCAGTACCCTTACATCTATTGTGAACTCGTCCATGAGGCTCATCTCGTATGCGGCCGAAGGGTCGAGCAGGGCTGCAGCTTCAGCGATTGCTCTTCGTAGACAATCCTGGATGCGGCTGTGCTCCTTTGCGGAAGCCTTCAAGTCTTCCTTTACTAACGCCCCCTTTGATGGTGCCACTCTTTTTGGCCCCAAAGTAAAGGACACCCTAACCCAGTGTGAGCAGGCGGGAAAGACTCTGTCTGCTGTAGGAGTCCGATGTCCTTCATGGCTGCATCTGCAGTCATAACAACTGGGTTGTCCTGTCGTCAGGCAGCCCTTCAGTCGGCCGGATTCCAAAGTCCGGGTCCGGCTTCGGCTGATGTCGCACTTCACCCGGCGTCATCTCTGTTGGTCTTCGGGTATAAAGCATCAGCCGGCGCCATTTTCCTCAGTCTTTCTTGCAGCGTGGCCGAAGCAGAAGCTGTTAGCAAGTGCGGTCGGTCGGATCCAGAGATTACTTCTACGAATACTACTTGAAGACTTCTAAAGCTAAGTACCCGTTGGGGACTCTTTCTTGCCTCAGCCGATGTCAGAAAAAGTTAATAATTGTTTAACCTGTGGGAAACAAATACCTCATAAAGATTTCCCACTCTTATTGTCTGCCTTGTTTAGGCCCAGCCCGCGGCGTAGCAGCCTGTTCGGCCTGTGCTTCTTTCAACCGGCGAGCTTAGGCGTCGGTCGGAGTTGCAGAACAGTTTTTGGTTCTGATTTTGCGTACATTATGCCGTCGGATCCTCCGACTGCCAATCTGCCAAAAAGCGCAAAGATAAGGACCGACACTTTCGCGGTCTGCGGTTTCGGCTGAAACCATGGTTAAGCAAACCGCCAGTGTCACGGTGTCGGCGCAAATCGAGAAAACTGATCAAAGCACAGCTGAACCTATTCCTACAACTGAGGCCTCTGCTACAACTCTTGAATCGGCCTCAGAAATTTTATCCACTACGGTGGTTGATTTATCAGACACCATTCCTTGGATGTCTCTACCCCAGCGCGTGGTGCTGCTAGGCCTCAAGCAGCCATGTCCATTAAGGCCTTCGCCAGGGCTAAAGCAGCCAAGACTACTAAAACAGTGCCTGTTAAACCCCCACATCCAGGCCCTCTTCTGGTTCTCAAATGCTTACTTTGGCAGAAGATTTAATTTCATTAATTAGAGGATCTCAATCTCACCCAGACAGGGCCTCTCAGCCCCAGAGAAGAGACCTAGGGCAGAGCCCCTGAGCCAATGTCCTCTGATGATTCTGCTGATGAATCGGACATAACTGACCAGCCAGAGGCTCCTTTCTCCAATTTTGAAGATTCTGATGCTGAAGAATCCATTCCAGCTGCTTCCCACCAGAAGAATTCTCCTTTGGGGAAACCTTACATGCCATGCGAGAGCAGTTCCAATGGCAGCAACAGGGTTTTTCAGACTCCAGAAAAAGACTTAGGACCTTTCTGCACCTCCCACAGCACAGGCCCTTAGCTATACCTCCTGTTCTCTCTGTGGTGGATGATGCTTTCAATGATGTCTGCTCCGCTCCAGATTCTTTACCTCCAGCCCCTGCCAAACCAGATAGATTTTACAGGGTGCCAGATACTCATCACCACCTTTACAAGGCCCCACTTGCAGACCCAGAAACTATATCCCAGGGTCCCAAGGCAGTAGCAGCGACCATAGCTAAAACCCTATTCCTTCTGAAAGGGAAGCAAGGTCATTAGACAGATGGGGTAAAAAGGTCTACACTTCAGCTACTCTCTCAGCTAGAGCTTTAAACTGTCAGTTTCACATGATACAATAACAAGAGTTTATGCTTGATCAGTTAACTAAAAAATTAACCACTGATGAATCTCTTGATAAGAAATATGTATTAGAAATGGTAAATAACATACAACAGGTTAGCAACCATTCCTTAAAATGTGGCTATGATGCACTGGAGGCTTCATTTAGATCAGCCATGACTGGCAGAGTGATAAGAAGGCATGCATGGCTAAAGGAGCAAGCTTTACCGGATCATGTTAAAGCTAAGTTGCTAGATGCTCCTATGGATAAGACAAGTTTGTTTGGTACACCTGCCCAGCAGGTTATGAAGAAAATGGAAGAAAAGGCAAAATCTGTTTCAAACTGTTAAAAGATTTCTTGCAGGTTCAACCCCAAGGTTTAGCAGGAACTGGCCTGCCAAAAATTGGTCCTTTCCTGACTCCACAAAATTTCAAAGGGGCAGGAATAGACGTTCCAGAGGCAGAAACCAATCCAGAGGAGGTGCCTGAAGAGGACGACAGTGGCAAGGTAACAACAGAGGCACAGACACAACCACTGCCACTACATCAGCACAACCACAGTGACTTGACTCTAAACCCGCCTACCAGGGAACAAATAGCGAAAAGCTCCTCTAGGCGGAAAGTTAACCTTATTTTTCAAAGAACTGGCACTACATAACAAAGACAAGTGGATTTTACAAACCATAGATCAAGGTTACGGTTTCACTTCCACACTTTACCAGTCAAAGAGGAATGCCAAATCTACCTCCAAATCAAAAACAGGGCTCTACACCAGATAATGGAGTTAGCAAACATGAGAGCTGTAGAAAGAGTGCCAACAACAGAACAAGGAAAGGGGTTCTACTCCAGACTATTCCTAGTTCAAGAAAGGAAAAAAGTTGGAGACCAATTCTCGACCTGTCCACCTTAAATACATACATCATTGTCCCAAAATTCAAAATGCTGACCCTACAGCAACTTCTTCCCATGCTGGGCAAGGAGTCTTGGCTGGTAACTCTAGATCTCAAGGAGGCATACCTGCACGTCCCCATTCGACCAATCTGCAGAAGATACCTCAGATTTCTTGCAGGATCAGAGCACTATCAATTCTCAGCATTGCCCTTTGGCTTATCTACTCGCCCAGAGTATTCACAAAATGCCTGGCATCAGTAATCGCCCATTGCAGACTACAGAATTCAAATTTACCCATACCTGGGCGACTGCCTGCTACAAGGGGACAACAAAAGCAAGCTGACAACAGATTTACAAAGGGTCATTTACTTGCTACAAGCACTGGGATACACAGTCAATTTACAAAATCAAGGCTGATACCATCCCAAACAAGGACATTCTTGAAGCGGAATTGGACACAGTAAAACAAATGGCATTCCTGACTACAGAAAAACAAAAAGAACTTCCTCTTTACTTCTTGGCACTAACAAAACTGAACAAGTTAACAGCAAGAAAAGTACTGCAGGCCTTGGGCTTCATGGCATCATGCATAATCTTGGTCCCATTTGCCAGGCTACATATGAGAAAACTACAGTGGTACCTAAAGAATTTATGGTCCCAGCACAGACACAGCCTAGAAACAGAAATCCCACTAATTCCATGCTTAAAACAGGAGTTCCTATGGTGGGCTCAGGCATGCCAGTCAAACCCAGGCCTACCCTTTCGCAGATGTCAAGCGAGCCAGACCCTGCCCTAATGGAAATGCTTCACATCTGTAAGTCAAATAGCACACAGGTCACTCGTTCTAGGGATCTTAACCTAGCCTGTGACATTAACAGAACATGCTGGAGAGACAGATGCATCTCCCAGAGACTGCCGCTCCACTGAAACAAACTTGCAATTCATGTGAAACAGAGCTTCTCACTGACCCTATTCAAGCGCAACCTAGATAAATGGATGGGAGACATCAAATTCACCCTGGGGGTGGCACTCGTGTTCTTTGTGGACAGGGGTAGTTGGTGTTGATCATAGCCTCACCTGTGAATTATGTCCATCTAACAAGGACAATTGGGGCAACTCGGGATTTACATCCTAGACTAGCTCTGCTAATTATCTATGTCTAACAAAGTACAGTTGGGGCAACTCAGGAAGTAACATAGCTAGGCTTGTAAGGACTGTATGGCCGATAGTCTACTAATCTCCTATGAAGCTATGAACCTGTTTAATGCCTCCTATGTAACATACATAAATGAAGCTGCTGTTTCCCATTATGTTGATCCATGAGTCATGTTGTGCAGAACAAGTTGTCTTGGAAAGCATTATCCTTCCTATGTACAATCTGTTTCAATGTCTCTTGTTATGAAGAGCATTTTATTGTAGCTAATTCATTGTTCCACCATCTGGTGCCTAATCTTAATGTGCTGGATAGGGTATAGGAGATTCTGACCATCAAATGCTAGCTGTTTGCTAACTGGAAAGTGATGCAACTACATGATGCACTACAGGAAGCATAACAAGAAAACCACAAAGAGTACAATATGGTATTACAAAACCACGAAGCTCAAAAGCATGATGTGAGAGGGTTCAATCTCACCGTTTGTTCTACATGGGTGTCGGGCCGATCCTCAGCTCCGAGTCGGCCGCTTAGCAAAGCTCTGCATCTAGGAGAAGCTTCGAGACCAACCTACCTCCCACAATTCCTCTGCCTCTACCTCGGATCTAGTTTGCCGCTGCAACCGATCGCATTGAAATTAAAGAGCTCTGACCAACTTTGGGAAGATAAGCTAATCTCTTACCTTTTTTTCTTGTAAAATCTTCTGATCTTTTTGGGATCTTAAATTTAGTGTGTGTGTGTGGGTCTGGTCATTCTTTGGCTACTCTCATATATAATATATATATATATATATATATATATATATATATATAGTTTAGTTTTCCTTAGGGCCTACCCCACCTACTTACTGGACTAGGATTGATACTTGCAATTTTTATTGCTGTGTCTGTGGACTTGCATCTAACCATTTTGACAGTGTTATTTGATATTGTACAGTGTTTTTCTTACAGATATGTCTGAAAAAGCCAAGTCGGGATTTAAGAGGTGTCAGTGTGGGCAAAAGATGTCTGTCACTGACGACCATAGCTCCTGTGTCTACTGTCTTGGCCCTCTCCATCTACAAGAAGACTGTTCTATCTGTCATTCTTTTAGTGGAAGGGTCATGACAGATAGACGCAGAAAGCTTATGGATAGAGGTCTTTTGAAGCCTGCCTTCCAAGAGGCGCTTGACAAGTCAGACCAGGCTTCTAAGTCCTCGAAGGAGTCGAAGATATCGGAGCCCATGTCATCGGCTCCGAGTTCTTCATTTAAGGTTCATTCACTGGTTCCACAGGCTTCGGGGCCGAGTGTTGAACTTCTTACTGTCACCGAGCCTCGAGTCTTGGAACCGGTGACGGAGCTTCCACCTCCTGCTACATTGAGGTCGGCACCATCCTCGGTTCCTTCGACCCGATCTTCCAGGCCCCTCTCCGACACCGACGTAGATCGTGTGGTGCAGAAGTTAATGGAGAACACGGCCCTGTCCAAGCTCATTTCAGTCTCCTCCCAATTGGTGTCAAGACTCGAAGGCCTTCCTTTCTCTCCATCTGATCCTCCTCCGAGGCCTACTCAGCTTTTGGAGCCGGGAGATGTTGATCTGATGATAGTAGAGCCCTTGGTGCCAGAACCGTTCCTTCCTCGGTCGGCACCGTTGACCTCGACTCCGTCGGAACCGTTAGCAGACTCGCGGAGCCGACTATCTATCCTTGGCTCCGGGACCGAGTAGAACCGATGTTTCGGTGTCGACTCTCCCCCTCGGTGCCTCGGCATGGATCACTTCGGTTCCGTCCTCGGGGTCGATGCCCTTGGCCTCCGCGTCGGAGATACTTCCGCGTTTTTCGGAACCAGGGGATTCCTCGGCTCGGGGTCCGGGGGCTTTCGACCTCATGAGGAAGGTATTGTCTTCTCAGACAACCACGTCAGCAGAAGCAACTTCTCCCTCCCATAAAGGTCCGTTGTCTACTTCTGCACCCACAACTACACATAAGCGTAGAGCACCAGTGTCTCAGCCACTCCCATAGGGAGCCCCTTCTTCCTCGGAGGCCTCATCGGATAACCCCTCCCGATGACGTTCCGAGGAAAAGTTGTGCAAGAGGAGCGCACTTAGATTCTCCACAAGAATCTTTAACATTGGATACTGACTTAGATGAGTCAGAAGGGTCCCCAAAATCACCCTCAGAGGATGTCTCCTTTGCTGACATCCTGGAGATCCTGAAGCAGAGAGGTGATTGGCAGGCCCTACCCCCTTCTGAGGATGAGTCGGTTCTGCTGAAGGCATTTGGTGCTTGGCCTTCCTCCTCCTGGGTCACCCACCCTTCGACGAGTTAATGGAGTTAACTGCTCGAAGGGTGGGAGGTACCTGACACAGTGGAGCCAGTTCCCAGGAAGCCTAACAAATATATAACTGCCCCTCAGGACAAGTCATTTTACTAAGGGAGTTCCAGTGGACGCTGTGGTGGTGGCAGCCACTAAAAAGGAGATGTCGAATCTTCCTCGCCTGTCCATCCCCCTAACAGAGACTCTAGGACCATGGACAGATATGGGAAGCGCATTTTCAGTTCAGTGACTTTTTCCATGCGATCGCTGAACTACTTGACACACTTCACACGATTACAGAGGGATCTAGTCAAGGAGTTGGGAGAGACCCTCCAGGGTAATACAGATGCTGCTGTCTCGGATAAGGTTACAGCACAGCTCAGTACCCTTACATCTATTGTGAACTCGTCCATGAGGCTCATCTCGTATGCGGCCGAAGGGTCGAGCAGGGCTGCAGCTTCAGCGATTGCTCTTCGTAGACAATCCTGGATGCGGCTGTGCTCCTTTGCGGAAGCCTTCAAGTCTTCCTTTACTAACGCCCCCTTTGATGGTGCCACTCTTTTTGGCCCCAAAGTACAGGACACCCTAACCCAGTGTGAGCAGGCGGGAAAGACTCTGTCTGCTGTAGGAGTCCGTTTTCCACCCCATCCAGACCGTACCCCAAAGGGCAACGAGGTGGAAAGATGTGGTTTCGTAAACCCCAGGGTTCTTTCTCAGGCACACAGGGTGATGCCCCCCCCCCAGAGGCAGAGGAGGGGGCAGAAATGGAAGATGCTGCCTTGGCGGCAGAGGGGGTCCGCAAAACCAAGGTGACAGGGATACCATCCCTGGGAAGCCTTTCCAGCACTCCTGAGAGGAGGCCCGACTATCCTGCTCTGGAGGCAGTCGGGGGTCGCTTGGCTTTATACCCTCAGGCCTGGCAAAGCCTTACTTCAGACAACTGGGTAAAAAGCATTATTACCAGAAGTTACAAAATTTCCTTTGTATTTCCCCCATTACCACAAAAAAGATTCCCAGATGTACCACCCCATCTGCAAAAACCTGCAGCTATAGAAATCTCAAAGCTGCTAGAAAAAAAGAGTCATCCAACCAGTCCTGGCGGACCAAAGAGGATCCGGAAATTACTCAAGGTTCTTTTTAGTTCCAAAAAAGACAGGGGACTGGAGGCCAATTCTGGACCTAAGCACTCTCAATACATTTGTGAAGAAAGAAAAGTTCTGGATGGTCACGCTTCAATCGATCCTTTTGTTTTTACAGAAGGACGACTGGATGTCCTCAGTAGATCTCAAGGACGCCTACTACCGCATCAAAATGGCCAGAGTGTCCAGAGATCACCTGCGCTTCTGGCTGGGAGCCAGCCACTTTCAGTTTCGGGCCCTTCCCTTTGGTCTAACCTCAGCCCCCAGGGTTTTCAGCAAATGCATGGCAGTGGTAGCGTCTCACTTGAGACGCCTAGGATTCCGAGTGTTTCCATATCTGGACGACTGGCTCCTTACTGCCACCACCAAGCGTCAACTGATACAGGCCAGGGACTACACAATCAGCCTTTGTGCTCAGCTAGGGATTTTGATAAATTTCGAAAAATCTGCATTACAGCCCTCACAGCATATTTCATTTATAGGGGCAGATCTAGATACCCGTTCTTTGCTACTAAAACTCCCCGCCACAAGAATAGCTTCCCTACAAGAACACGTATCTTTCCTGCTATTGTCCAAAAAGTCCCCAACCAATCTAGTCCTGAAAGTCTTAGGGCTCATGTCAGCTTCCCTCATTGCAGTTCCCATGGGGAGGCTACACATGAGAGTTCTTCAATGGCTGCTGTTCGCACATTGGTCGTTCCAGCAGTTACTGCTGACACACCAGATTCGCATAACAAATACCTGCAAAGCACACCTGTCTTGGTGGTTACAGAATCACAACTTCTTCAGCGGCTGACCGTTTGTGTTACCCAAACCAACAGCCACAGTGACCACGGACGCTTCCCTGATAGGGTGGGGGGGTATCTTTCAGGGACAGACAGTCCAAGGCGAATGGTCCAGCGTAGAGTACAACCTGCACATAAATGTTCTAGAGATGAGGGCAGTGTTTCTAGCGTTGCAACACTTCTCTCCCCTTCTACCTCTAGGGACTATTGCAGTACAGACGGACAATATGCCCGTAGTTTGGTACAAACAGGGAGGAACCAAGTCTTACTAGTTGTGCAGAGAGGCCATGAGAATTTGGCAATGGGCAGAGTCCACGGGTCGCTTTCTAATAGCAACGCACATCCCGGGGTTATCCACCGTCATAGCGGACAGGTTGAGCAGAGCCATCCTGTTACCTCACGAGTGGTCCCTCAATCAGAAAGTGGCGGAAAGGATTTTCTGCAAATGGGGCCAGCCTTGCTGCGATCTGTTTGCGTCTCCAATGAACACCAAATGCAGAAGCTACTTTGCCCTTTTATCCCCTCCAGGGGATGTCCCCAGGGACGCTCTGATTCACGATTGGCCCCAGGGTCTCCTATACGCGTTCCCTCCTATACCACTGATCCCAAAATTTCTTCAGAAAGCCAAAGACCAGGAGAGGACTATAATTCTCATTGCCCCATTCTGGCCTCGATAGATTTGGTTCCCCTTTCTTCAAGCCCATCAAATGCAGGAGCCCTGGATTCTGGACCCAGTGCCAGATCTGCTGACTCATTCGTCAGGAGCTCCTCACCCATCGCTTCTATCCCTCAAGTTAGCAGCCTGGCTGCTCCGCTTCCCTACTTAGCCAGGTCTGATCTTCTTTCTCTGGCGGTTCAGAACATTCTGGTCGCCTCTCATAAGGCTTCCACTACTAAGATCTATTCTAGTAAGTGGAAACGTTTCGTCTACTGGGCAACTACACAGCATTTGGATCCTTTAGTAGCCCCCCTAAACAAGATTTTGGAATTCCTGTCCATCCTGTTTCACCAAAGAGCATCTACTGCCACTTTAAAAGTTCAGTTGGCCGCTATTTCCAATTTTCACATAGGAGAAAACGGAGTTCCTATTATGGCTCATAGGCTTTGTAAGGCCTTCATGAAAGGGTCTTTTCATCTCAGACCAACAGTTAGGTCACCTACAGCTCCTTGGAATCTAAATTTACTTTTGTCCCAGTTAATTTTACCACCCTTTGAACCAGCTTCTTCCTGTTCCTTAAAGTTCTTGTCCTGGAAAACTCTTTTCCTAGTAGCTATCACTTCAGCCAGATGAGTGTCAGAACTTCAGGCACTTTCCATCAAACAGCCATATTTAATTTTTCACCCTGACAGGGTATCATTACGCACTAACCCTTCCTCTCTCCCTAAGGTCTGTTCGGTTAACAACATTAATCAATCCATTGAGCTTCCTACATTTTTCAAGAACCACTCCAACAAGCTGGAATATATGTTACACAAATTGGATGTTCATAGACAACTCGGATTCTACCTGGATAGAACTAAGGACCATAGGAAAGTGGACCAACTCTTTATAGCCTTTGCGGACAACAAAAAGGGCATGGCAGTGACGACACTTTCTAAATGGCTAACTGATTGTATAACCTTCGTGTATTCTGCTTCAAACCAGATTTTGCCCACCAAACCAAAGGGACATTCTACTAGGTCAGTTTTCACATCTCTGGCTCATGCGGCTCGTCTGCCATTGGACACCATTTGTGCAGCCGCCACTTGGTCTAAACCGCATACATTCATCACTCATTATAAAGTTGATAAGACTTCCAGGGATAGAGCATCTTTTGGTTCCACTGTGCTCAGGAACGTTCTTCCGTGAATCACTCAGGGTAACGGAGCTAGGGGCGCTACCCATGTGTAAGAACAAACTGCGAGATTGAACACTCTCACATAAAGAAGTTATGTCCTTACCGTAACGTTCCATGTGGAGTGTTCATCTCGCCTTTGTTCTTACATCCCCACCCTCCCACCCTCCGGTCTGGAAGAACGTACGGATTTAGAAGTCTGGTCTGTTTGTCTCCCACTAGTGGTCTCTCTGTTGTTTCTACTGGCTTGAGCTAGTTTCCGTTCCTTATGTATACTTATGTATTCCTTTTATGATTGATTACCTTTGTTATTGCTGGATCTGGTATTGTTTTGCAAACTAGATCTGAGGTAGAGGCAGAGGGAATTGTGGGAGGTAGGTTGGTCTCGAGCTTCTCCTAGATGCAGAGCTTTGCTAAGCGGCCGACTCGGAGCCGAGGATCAGCTCCGACACCCATGTGTAAGAACAAAGGCGAGATGAACACTCCACATGGAACGTTATGGTAAGGACATAACTTCTTTTTATGGGAACAGTGCCACATACAACAATTTCTAATAACTGATTCAGGTGTTCCACAGCATTTATTTTCTGTAATGATCTTCCATGTCCACTCACATAAAATTTTCATGTACCTGCCTAGACCACCATGGGCACCATGGTGAGATTACAAAACAAAATTAAATTGTATACCTGATGTCAGCCAGTTTCTGCACAATGACCTAAATACAGTTTGGTTTGATGTACATAAGCATCAGTATTTTAACCATGGTATTTGTTTTGCTTGCTAATTTCCTCCTTTACCTCCTGTTTACTTTGTACATTAATGTTGCAAACTGTGGGCAGTAATATTTAGAATGAACAAGACTGCAAGGAATGCCTTATTACAGTCTTCATGTATGAAGCTCCCACTATGTCAAGATGGGTTACAGATGCATAAATTATAATGATATGGCAGTATCTTCTCGGATCAAAAAATGCCCATGTCACATAATAATAATAATAATAATAATAAGAAATTGCAAATCAAACCAGATGATGCAAAATGCATCTTTCAAAGGGGAATGGAAAACAAAAAATGCTAAATGTAAGAAAAAAAGCTTAACTTAAAAAAAAAAAATTCCACCCTGTACCTCTTCATAAGGAAGAGTTGATCCCCACACCCTTACTTTACTAACTCAGAGATTGCACTAATTTGGAAAAAAAATGTAGTTTTAAGTGCAAAATTATTTTCAATTGAGCAGCATAGTGGCACAGTAAGTAGCATTGTCACCTCACAATAAGCAGTTCTAGAGTTCGGTTCTCATCTGGGGTACCTTCTGTGTGGAGTCCTCATGTCCACCCTGTACTTGCATGTTTTCTCCAGGTACTGCAGTTTCTTCCCACATTCCAAAGAAATGTGGTATGCAGGCTCTACTTGGTCTGTAGGCTTATGCATGGCATGTGTGTGTGTGTGTGATATGGGAGAAAGGCTTAATAATCTACTTCCATTATCTGCTTGCCTTGTAAAGTCTTTTGACTGTGGAGGATGCCCATTGTATCAATACAGGAATTGGCTGTGACCCAACAACATTTTCCACTCTTTATTCAAAAACATTGATTTCAATAAATTAATTAATTAAATTATCAAAAATATAACTGTATGCCACATAGCTAGAGAACTGAGAAACAATTTATTACAAATCAACAAAAAAGTAAAATGTAAGCACTTTTGTTTCTGTCAGTATTAAAGTTTTTTTAGTCTTTGTTATTGAATGAAATGAAAGCTCTTAACCCATTTTTATTAATAAAGAATGGTTTTCTGCCTGTGTGGTGTGTATTGTTGTTGTGTTTTTTTTTTTTTTTTTTTTCAGTGTCACAACAGTATGAACGTCATTAGTAGCTCCTGACCTTAATCCGGTTCATCAAACAGACATAGACTACAGTTCCATGGCAGTTAGTGCAGAGGATTAAGGCTCTTAGCTATTATTGAACTGCTTCCTGTAGTCAGGGGTGCAGGGCTTGATGCCTTCCACCTCCATTTGCTTGTTAGTAACTAGTAAATCACATAACCAGACAGTCCTCCCAGGTCACCCCTGAAAAGGGATATTTTGTCCAGCTGGCCTACCCAGTTAACAAATAGACAAAATAAAATGAATAGAAGTAGATGTTACAGCAAGGAAAGCTTTGCTATCCAAAAATGCCTTTGAGGCGACAACCCTCAACCAAAACTAAAGCAGGAAAATAATTAGAACAAACTGGAATCGGATTATAGCAGGGAAACCAATATATCTGGTACTGAATTGATCTTTTAATTATTTGTACTATGTGATTTTCTATTCCCTATTTATCTTTCTGCCCATATCCATTGCAAAGTGTGTTGTTGTTGTTACAGTTAGCATATTTTCTGCTACTACATTGTCATAGTGACTGCAGCTAATTACGATAGATTGTTTTTCAAACTGCATTTTAAAACACGAGTAGATGTGTGTGTGTGTGTGTGTGTGTGTGTGTGTCCTTTTGATGAGTTCTGGTATAAATCTGTAAAAAGCTTTAAGACCAACAATGCAAGGGGTACCTCTCAAATTCTTAGCTCAAGGAATCTGGGCAAAGCCTAAAATAATGGGGGAGCAAATGCCCAAAAATAGGGACAAATTATAAATATTGCTTTTAGAAATTTGGAAAATTGCTAAAATAACAGGATTTTTGTTGGCATGCATTTTCTGAAAGATATGAACTCTGAAACTCAAATGTATGTCATTATTTAGTGACTTCAGTCCTCCGTAAATTTGCCAGAAAAACGCACATTGACCGAAAATATGATGCAAAATACTGGACATCGTGACACAAGCAATAGCCAGGCATGTAACATGTATCCTATGTTATACCATGTCGAAATAAAATATTTTACAGAAAAAATGTGCTGTGGTTTAAATATATTAAGTTGTATATTTTAAGAAGCTTTTTTATTCAAATTACATGGCCTGGTATTTTTTTTTCCTTTCTTAAGCCAGTTATTTTATTTTTTCAGTGATAAAAAGCCATGCTGTCTAAAAACACTCTTCTGACTTTGTGGGGGAAATGGGGGCACTACTTGGCTGCATTCTGGAAAAATAGGGGCACTACCTGGTTGCATTCTGGAAAAATGGGGGCACTACTTGGTTGCATTCTGGAAGATTGGGTACTATATAAAACATTGTGGATGTATCCTGTGCATTGCAACAACTTTTAAAGACTGCCATGGCTTCTTTGGCTCTGGGGAGCCAATAAAATATCTTTGAGTCTAGAATAACTGGATCGTCAAGAGTCTAGCTTAGTTTTTCCTTATTAGTAAGGCCAAAGCAAGTCAGAAAACTGTATTTAAATTAATAATTGTGTTTAGTCCCATATTGGACTTGTGCAGTGACTCTCTTTCCTGTGCTGCATTGGTTTGTTCCTTCCAGGGGTGAGAGACGGGCGTCTCCATACTGAGCAAGAGCCCTTCATACCATTCAACCCAGGGAATTGAATGAGCTGCTAAGTGCCCCCCGAGTCCGACTTTAGGGAACAGGCCAGGTGCTGGTTCCATTGAGGTCTCTGCTGGATTCTTCTTAACCCTTCTCTAGTAGACATATTGCAAACCTCACAGAGGCTGCATGGTTAAGCACAGACATGCAAAATCCCACATTTACTTTATTGATTCAGTGTTCCATGCAGCTCTTCAATAGCGAGAACCTGCCTGGCCTTTTCCATGATCGCTGACCCATTTGTAAGTGTTATATGTAGGGCTACCTGCTTCTCTCCCACCAGAAAGGGGGGGTACTGGCCCCAGCTGATCAAGCCTATCCTCCCCCATCTGGCCACTCCAGCACTTATCCGGTAGTCAAACACAGGTTGCCTAGATCATAGTCGGGGATTTATCCCTCTGTTCATGGGGCTGTCCTGAAATTGTTAATGCATTTTGATTTCTTTCTTTTTTTTTTTTTCCCTACGACTCATACGGCCAATAGTCAGTAAATTCAGGTATATGACTGTTATCACTTAAAAAATGGCAGTGAGCTGAGCAAATGTTTGTGATTGTGAGAATGAAGCCTGCCTTTAGTAAACTGAACAAATAGAAACATATTAGATATGTGTTTCACTTTTAATAAGTGAATAACATGTATTTTTTTTCTGTATGGAGAACTAAGGCCATTTTTATTTTCTGGATTATAAGGCAATCTTGCCCTTTTATGGATTGAGGGAAGGTCTTTTTGGCAAAGCTTGAGAGCATAGCGTAATTTCACTATAACATCTTTATCTGTACCCCCAAAAAATCACTTGTACACTCCTGTGTGATGGAGGAATAGCACCACTGCCAACAGTGTGGCATCCTGTTGACAGGATGCAACCCACTGTGATGTCAAAATGGCAGCACTGATGGGGTTTGAATCCAACCAATACCAGTCAAGATAAAGTAATAACAAAAAAGGCAAATCAATTTATTTCAGTAATTAATTCACAAACTATAACCTGGCCTCAAGAGTATAAAGTGAATAAGTATTGTTCTTCTATTTATGGACGTCCAGCATCCACGTCCAGTTTAGACTGGACACAGACCGCTTACAGAGCTGTGTCTTTTGCTAAGCAACCCTGGGCCCCTTTCTTATCGGTCCCTCTCCCTCTCTCTCTCTCTGTGAGCCAGTGTCTACCAGTGCCTCTGTATACATAACTGCCTTTCACACAGATTATTTTCAGTCACAGATGCACATAATTCCCAGGGAAGGGTGGAATAATTCTCCAATTTTATTTATTTATTTATTTATTTATTTATTTATTTATTTTATTTTGACATTTGTAACTGGGTATGTCTGACCGAGCCTGAGCCCATTTTCAATGGGGGCCTGGGAAAAAAGGCCCCTTACAGAACACTTGCAACAGCAGATGGTAATAATAAATACAAAAACATTTAAATACATGACAAACTCTAAATACGGAGGTAAACAGTATATGTCAACAAAATCTGAAATACAGTACAAAATTAAATAAGTCATTAGACAGTTGAGTATATGATACTAGAAATCAATGTTGGTTACTATATTTACATATAAAACTCGGGATACAGAGTAGAACAGGTTAGCACGCTCTGGAGCAGGTAAATAAGGGGAAAAAATTCAACCAAAAAGAGTAGATGAGTGTAGTTCATAAACGGTGTAGAATGGACATGGGAAAGTGGAGTGAGGATCCAATAGAGAGTTAGGTTGAGCTTTGGCAGGAGCAGATCCATGAGTTTAGCAAAGTTTCTTTTAAAGCTTTTTTGAAGTTGTGAGTGTTGGGTAAAGTTCTGATGTTTACAGGTAGTTTGCTCGAAGCTAAGGCAACCGAGTAGCTGTATAAATGTTGACCAGTTGTTCTTTTGGGGTTATAGATTTCTAAGAGGAACTGGTAAGAGCGCAGGAGTGAGGGAGGAGATGGTGGGGCAGGAGGAAAGTTTGTTGAGGTTGGAGTGAATAAGGAGGAGTTGAGGTAGTAGGAGCTGTTGGGAAATTCTAGACAGCTTAGAAATTTGAGAGAAAGCCAGTGGTGTGAGTTATATGGTAGGTTTGTAGTGAACCTAGC
Source organism: Protopterus annectens (assembly GCF_019279795.1). Classification (NCBI taxonomy): domain Eukaryota; kingdom Metazoa; phylum Chordata; order Ceratodontiformes; family Protopteridae; genus Protopterus; species Protopterus annectens. Next base: position 316,980,265 of record NC_056727.1, on the reverse strand, counting down.
AATTTTGCTGTGAGTGAGTTAAAGCTTGTTTTTTTTAGAAAGGATTTGGTTAAGATCAGAGAGGCATAAAGATGACTGGGAAGAAGGTAGGCATAGGCAAAAGAGATTCTGGTCCTTGGTGAGAAATTTTTTTGTTTCTGTAAAGCAAACCCAGTTTTTGGTGTGTCTTCTTTTTGCAATTTTGGGGATGCAGGTCGAATTTAAGTGGATAGTCAATGATTGTACCTAGGAGCTTAGTATGCGTTTCCACGTTAATGACAGTGTTGTCAAGTGATGTGATAGTAAATGAAGATTTAAGATGAGAAAGTAATTTCGGGAGAAATAAGAGAAGTTTGTTCTTTTTAGGATCGAGTACAGGATGATTATCAGTTAACCAGTATTTGACAGAGTTAAGCGTTTTAGGTTAAACTGTGGAGGTCAGAGAGTGTTTCAGCGGTGGAGATGATGGTGGAATCCTCAATGTATTGTGTAATACAGGAGTGAGTGTAGGAAGTGTGAAGATAGTTTGTGAGAATGTTAAATAGCAGTGGTCAGAGAATGGAACCTTGTGGTATTCTGGTATTGATAGGGAGAAAGCGTGATAAGGAAGAGAGCCATTTGGATGCTGCAGTGGTGCAGCGGTACTGCTGTTGCCTCACAGCAAGAGGTTCTCTGGTTCGGTTCTCGACTGGGGTGCCATCTGTGCTGAGTCTTTATGTCCTTCCTGCATTCATGTGAGTTTCCTCCGGGTGCTCCTGTTTCCTCCCACGTTGCAAAGACATGCATCTAAAGTGTTTCTTCCTGGGCCTCTGCTGAAAATTGGCTTTGTTCCAAGTTGGACTTTCCCAGTTAACACATGTCAAGTAAAATAAATAAATAAATACAATTTGACGAATTGCTGTCTGTTGGTGAGGTAGCTTGAGAACCATTGAAGAGTAGGGTTAGAGAGTCTATGATCAAATATCTGGCTAAGGAGTTTGGGATGAGAGAGATGGTGTCAAAGGCTTTGGAGAGATTTAAACTAGTTTGTTATTGTCTCTGGCTCGAGAAATAGTTTGAGTGAAGGAAGTTAGAGCAGTAATAGTTCTAGGGTTAAGGCGGAAGCTGTATTGGGTGGGTGTGAGTAGGTTTTTCTGAAGAAGGTAATCAAGGAGTGTACTGCTTGTGTATGCATTTTTCAAGTAATTTAGAGAGGGAGGACAGAATGGCAATGGGCCGGTAGTTTAAAGATGTCAGTGTCCTCCCATATAGATTGGTACAGTGCAGAATTGTTTGCAGATAGTGGGAATGGTAGACTCTTGGATAGCTCGATTGATTAGGATAGAGAACAGGGTAGGCTATTGAGCTAGCAGCAAGGTTAAGAAAGTGAGAAGCTTATTAATAGTGTTCCAAAATTTTTTAGGGTTGCTGTGATGGCTTGTTTGGGGCTTTAGGTAGAAGTTTTTCTCATCATTATTGACATGTTTTTCCAGGCATTGTCCCTCTTGAACATTCGGGAGCAAGTGGACTGAAAAAGCCATGGTGCAAATATAAATTTTACTCTGATTTTCCTAAGGAGAACAAGGGAGTTAAGAATTTCTAGAAAAATATTGTTGAATTTGTGTACGGTGTTGTAAACAGGTAAGTGTAAAAGAAAGGACCAGTTTATGGAGGAGAATCTTCCTTGAACACATCAGGATTGAAGTTGGAGAGATTACAACAGCCCTTACATTTCTGGGGTTTAATGTGTTGAGGGGAGTACCTTTGAATGCATGTGGGAGAGTGGACGCTTATAGAATCTGGTAGTGCTTTCTGGTTGTGATATAGGTTTGGATTAAATACGCGGATACAGTCCAGGATAGAGCTAGAGTTAGTTGGCTTGCTAAAATAGGTAAGGATTGTGATTAGTTGTGTGAAGCCGTGAAGGTTTATATTAGAGATCTGATGTTGTCCTTTTTATTCTTCCTCACCCCTGGGTCTAGGATACGATCATCAGATCTGAGTCGGCTGCATTATTCAAAACTTCTGATCTGTGCCTCATGCTCCTCCCTTTACCTATAATCCCCTGGGCATCCCCCAACTCCTCAGATCTCATTTGCTGCCGTTCTAGTCAGACGGAAGATCCTGCCTCTCATTAGAGTAGCCCAAGTGAAAATTTTCACTTTTTTTGTGAATTTTTTTGTATTCTCTCTTTGTTTTATGTAGTTGTCTTGCTCCTCCCTTTTTGAGAGATTTTCTTGTTGTTCTATTGTTTTAGACTGTAGCATCATAGATACTTTTTAGAAAATAAGGATGTAGAAATTCAGTGTTTTTGTAGGTAGAGATTAACATTTAGCTAAGTTTTCACTGGAGGTAGGGACAAGTGTGTTTTTATAGTTGCAGTTCTCTGCACACAAGTATGTGTGCTAAGTTTTTCTTTCTGTCTGTCATTTTTCTTTGCATATTAGTCATATTAGCGTTTATTGGAAATTTATACGGTTATTCGCTGTATTTTGATAACTAGATCTCATAGTTGTTGATTTTGTTGCATCCTAGGACTATGTCAGACAAGCCAGAAAAGCCCACTGGATTCAAAAAATTGCACTACTTGTGGGCATATGATACCTGATACCCACAATAAGTGCATATATTGTTTGGGAGCTGCCCATTTGGGCAGTCGTTGTTCTGTTTGTAGCACCTTCAATCTGATAGCCCTCTTGGATCAAATAAGTAAGTTGATTCACAAAGGACTGTTGCCTGCTGGGGCTCAAACTCCACCAGACATGTGGCCTTGGAGCCAAAAAAGAGACACCACCAGTCTCCTTCTTCCTTCTCGGAACCTCCTTTGAAGCAGAGGAGAGTTTCAAATCCTATTGCTATTCAGACACCCTTGAATCCTACTCTCTCTCTTCAGATACAATGTTTTGGCTCCTAGCATCAGTTTTCCTAATCAACCTACCTCAACTCTGGATCCTAAGGCTTCAGATCTGACATCTAGAGGTCATTCACCAGATCCGACTTTACCGGTAGTCTCTCCGACTCCATCAACAAAAAATTTCCAGACACCCACCAAGCCTTCAAGACTGCCCTCCTCAACCTTATCTAGGTCTTCCAGTAGCCATTCTGATTTAGATATGGATCAAAGGATATGCAGATTTTTTAGAGCAAAAATTCAGATGGGGTCATTCAAGCTCCATCCCCTAATGGATCTGTGAGCTATCCAATTAGACAGCGGTTATCTCCTTCTCTGGTCCGACAGTCTGCTTCAGAGTCCAAGGATTCTAGATCCTTGAGAGGTACATTGTTGTCTCCTTGACCAGTTCTGCTTAGTTGTCCTCTGATCAGAGTGGGTCTCTGATCCAAGAGGTTTGTGCCAGGTTCAAGGGGTAGGATTCTGCTCCTTTTTCTTGGATAAGTCCCTCACCCTGGGTGCCTCAGCCCTAGACAGTTTGGGCCTGATTTTCTCTGGGTGACGTGGATCTGGGGCTGGCCCTGACTTCCTTTCCTCTCCTGCTGCAGCTCCATGGGGGAAGGTGAGCTCTCTGGGTCCATCAGCTTTCTGATTTGTAAAAAGGGGTTTTCTACAGCTAGAGAACCGTCCTCTCATAGCTTGGGTCTTTCCCCTCATGTTTCTTCTGCTTTGAGCTCTGAGCCCAGACACTGTTGAACAGGGCCTGAAGAGCTCTACTGTCCATCCACCGAAGAGGGAGTCCAGAGAGATGGACAGATTTGGGAAGCTGGTTTACTCCTCAGCTACTTTCGCACTGAGTTTGTTGAACTTCTTGGCCCATTTCACATGCTTGCAGAGAGATTTGATCAATCCAAAAAATGCTCGGTGCTGACTTGTTCCAACCAAAAACAAAATCAAACAAAGAAGTTCTTGGTGGAAACACCACTGTAAATCCAAAATAAGTTTATTCTCCAACAGAACACATAAAATGTAGAAAGATAAGCGCTTTCGGGTACTAGACCCTTCTTCAAATAGTTTTCAAATCATCTCGCATAGTCCATATCTGCGGAGGATCTTAAGCAATTTTCTCCACAACTGGACACTCTATCCTCTGTAGGTTATTCATCAATGAGGCTTATTCCCAATGCAGTGGAAGGTACCTCTTGAACAGCTGTCTCAGGCATAGCTATATGGCATCATGCCTGGATGAGGCTCTGCAGTTTCATGGAACTCTAAGATGTTTTTAGATGTTATGTGATCCTATCTCGCCTACATTCTGTACTGATGGGCTCGGAGCCGATCCCTCGGCTCCGACTCGGCACGCTATGCTATAGAGTGAGGACTCTTATTGGCTGAGCTATTTCTTATCCCAGGATGCACCACCACTAATCCCCCAGATCTTGTGCCGCTTACAAGCTTAGACGTGGTCTCAACTTGGCTGGGCTAAGTACTAATTTATTTAGGCTTTTCCTGTCAGGAATTTGCTTGCTTTGAACCCAAAAGCTGTTTTAACAGCTATTGTTGTGATTTGAGTGTGTATTGAACAGTTTTGTTTAGGAATTTGTGTTTTTCGTCAGGGAAGGTTTCCCGTTTTAGTTAGAGGGGCCTTCCCCTGTTGCCTTTATCTTAGCGTTTTATTTGTGGGTTAAGTACCCGTTTAAGTTAGAGGGTCTTGACTCTCTCTATTTCTGTGTGGAATTTTTTTTCTTGTACATCTGTATTGTATATAAAAAAAAAAAAAACCTATATTTTCTGTTCTAAACTTTAAGTTTTGGTGTTTCTCTTTAGACAGGTGTGCTCTTTTCTAATTTAGTCATGTCCAAAGAGCATAAACCCTCCGGGTTTAAAAAATGCACGAGGTGTGGTTTTAAGATGTCCATAACGGACGACCACTCGTCGTTTACTGTTTAGGCGCCAAGCACCTACAAGAATCATGTAGCGTGTGTCACGCCTTCTCATCAAGGGTCCTCCAGGAGAGGAAAAACAAATTAATCCTTAAGGGGTTAATCAAGCCATCCTTCGAGGAGGCTTTATCTTCGTCTCCCTCTCCTTCAAAAAGAAAGCGTCGGCTCCGACCAGTCTGTCGGATCCGACTGCCAAAAAACCTAGGCAGACTTCTCCATCGGCTCCACGGACTTCGGAGCCGAGGGCGGAACGGTCTGCCTCGATGCCTCCAGCCTCGACCCCTCTGGTTTCGGAGCCGAGGACTGGGGCATCGAGAGGCGGGTCACCTTCATCGGCTCCACTGATATTGGAGCCGATGAGGGTTACCGGCTCAGACTCTTCCCCTTCGGAGCCGAAGTCCTTATCGGCACCGAGGGAAATTGCCTTGAGATCTCTCTCGGAGCCGATAGTGGTAGAATCCATTCGGAGCCGGTCCCCTAGCCCTTTGGAGCCGATGGAGAAATCGGTTCGGGCCCGATCGGTATCCTCCAGATCATCCAAGATGTCTGATTCGGACATCGACAGGGTGCTCCTAAGACTTTTCCAGTCTCCGGTGTTCCAAAAGCTAGTTTCGGCTCCAGCCCATTCGGCTTCGGAGCCGATGGTCCATCTTCCTTCTATGGTTCCTCCTCCAACAGCCTCGGCACCGTTGGAGCCGGTGCTGGTGGAACCGGTGGAGGTTTTAGGGTCGGGCCCGACCCTTACTCCAACTCCGGCTCTTGGGTCGGAGTTCAGTACACGGACTTCTTCCGTCGGCCCCGGGGGGGATGCTTCGGGATTGATGTTTTCGGTCCCAAGTTTCCCTCTTGGTGCGTCGGCAGCGGGAGTGCCGTCTACTGTCGTGGCCACAGAGGTGGGACCCTCCCAGGATTCTGGTGATCCCGCCTTCAGGGCTATGAGGAGTGCGTTAGCCAAATCTTCTTTGGCTACCTCCACAGTCTTCCCAGCTCCTTCCCTGCATACCGAGACTGGGTCTTTGGCAGTCCCCCTGTCCTTAGACAGCGGAGCCCCGGGGCCTGAGGTTACCCCCACTGGGGTTTCCCCCCCTCTTGGAGGTCCTTCTGAAGCCTCTTCAGAAGAACCTCCCAGGAAAAGATCGTGCAAGAGGAAGCACGTTGACTCCCCTGATGAGTCTCTTACATCAGACACTGATCTCGATGATGCAGAGGGGTCCCCTAAGTCGCCCTCTGATGATGTCTCCTTTGCAGACATCCTGGAAGCCCTTAAACAACGAGGCGGCTGGCAGTCCAAACCCCCTTCTGCTGATGAGTCGGTGTTCCTTAAGGCCTACGGGGCTCAGCCCTCCGCCTCCTGGGTGTCTCCGCCCTTCGACGAGCTCTTGGACTTGATCTGTCGAAGGGCGTGGGAACACCCAGACTCTGTGGAACCGGTGCCTGCTCGTCCGAATAAGTTCCTCTCGGCACCCCCTGAGAAAGAATTTCTAACCAAAGGTGTGGCTGTAGATGCTTTGGTGGTGGCATCTGCTACCCAGCAAGATGTGGCAGAGGCTTCGTCCGTCCATCCTCCTAATAAGGAGTCTAGGAGTATGGATCGGTACGGAAAGCGCACCCTAAGTTCAGCGGCCTTTACATTAAGGTCCTTGAACTACCTTACGCACTTTACTAGATTTCAGAGGGATCTGATTAAAGAGCTTTCCGATACCCTCTTGGGTAACCTGCCTGAGGAGCTGGCCCAGACGGTTGGCTCTCAGCTGGCTACATTGTCATCCATTTCAAACTCGTCCATGAGGCTCATTTCTTATGCGGCCGAAGGGGCGAGCAGAGCGGTGGGTACAGGCATTGCTCTACCGAGACAAGCCTGGCTCCGCCTGTGTCATTTCGCGGAGGCCTTTAAGTCTTCCTTTGCCGACGCCCTTTGATGGGTCCTCCTGTTTGGACCCAAGGTAAAGGACACACTGACCCGCTGTAACAGGAGGGTAAGACTCTGACTGCCAGGGGCATGATTTTCCACTCCCTTCGGCCTTATCCCAAGGCTAAAAGAGGAGGGAAAATGTGGTTCCGTAGATCTCAGAAGCCTTACCCCTCTCAGCAGGAGGATCCCCCTTCCAGAGGCAGGGGAGGGGGAAATTCTTCTGGAAGACGCCGTCCCAGAGGCGGCAGAGGCCCTCGCAACACTGGAGACCGCGAGTCCTTTCGTGGCTCTTCGGCCTTTCACAGTCCCTGAGGGATTGCCCGACTCTGCAGCTCTGGAGCCAGTCGGGGGTCGTTTTTCGAAGCACCTGAAAGCCTGGGAAGGTATCACTCAGGACCGGTGGGTGCTTCGAATTATCGCCGGAGTCAGATCCTATCCTCTTTGCAGAGAGGCCATGAGAGTCTGGGAATGGGCAGTCTCGACCAAAAGCTTTCGAGTGGCTACTCATATCCCGGGCAAGTCCAATGTGATAGCCGACAGACTGAGCAGAACCATCCTCTCTCACCATCCCTTTCTCTCACTCCCCACCTCAGTCCAACAAAATCCCGGACCCGCCACCCAGTCAACGGGATACTGCAGCCTCAGAAGTTTCAAAGCTGTTGCAAAAAGGAGTCATCCAACCAGTCCCCGCAGACCAGTTCGGATTAGGGACTTACTCAAGATTCTTTTTGGTGCCAAAAAAGACCGGGGACTTGAGGCCCATTTTGGACCTCAGCATCCTAAACCACTCAGTCAGAAAGTCCAAGTTCCAAATGGTCACCCTACAAACCATTCTCCCATTGCTGGAGAAAGGTGTTTGGATGTGCTCCATAGATCTCAAGGACGCTTATTACCATATCATGGTACATCAAGCGTCCAGGAGACATCTGCGCTTCAGCCTAGGAGGCAGTCATTTTCAGTTCTGCGCGCTGCCCTTTGGTCTCACCACAGCCCCCAGGGTGTTCACCAAGTGCTTGGCAGTCGTGGCTGCTCACCTGAGAAGTCTAGGATTCCAGGTGTTTCCGTATCTAGACGACTGGCTCCTAACTGCCACCTCCAAGCATCTACTACTGCGGAGCCTACAAGCCACTATTCCCTTGGAATCACCTTCAATTGGCCAAAGTCTGTGTTGCTGCCATCTCAACGAATAAGATTCATAGGGGTAGAGATAGACTCAAACCAAATGCGGGTCTATCTACCTACAGACAGAATAAAAACCATAGAGACTCAAGTTCGAGCCTTACTTCCCAGGTCCAAAGCCCCAGCCAGGATGGTCCTGCAGCTATTGGGATCCATGTCTGCCATGGTTCTTCTAGTCCCCTTGGCAAGGTTGCACATGCGAATTCTCCAGTGGCTTCTTTCAGCTCAGTGGTCCTTTCGGGAACTCCCTCTCAGTCACCTCATATGGATCACGGAAACATGCAAACGGGACCTTCGCTGGTGGCTAGTGCCCTCCAATTTGGATCAGGGACGACCCTTTGTTCCACCCCCTCCTGCGGCCACTTTGACCACGGACGCCTCCCAGATGGGGTGGGGGGGGCATTCCCTGGGCAGGTCAGTCCAAGGCAAATGGCACCCAGAAGAGACCCTACTTCATATCAACATCCTAGAAATGAGGGCGGTGCTTCTGTCCCTTCAAGCCCTTCACGATTATCTCCCTCAGGGCGTAATTGCCGTTCACTCAGACAACATGTCAGTTGTCTGGTACCTGAACAAACAGGGAGGGACCAGATCCTATCCTCTTTGCAGAGAGGCCATGAGAGTCTGGGAATGGGCAGTCTCGACCAAACGCTTTCTAGTGGCTACTCATATCCCGGGCAAGTCCAATGTGATAGCCGACAGACTGAGCAGAACCATCCTCTCTCCTCACGAATGGTCTCTGAACATGACAGTTGCAAGTCAGATTTTCAGCAGATGGGGAGTTCCGTGTTGCGACCTCTTCGCGACTCCACTAAATGCGAAGTGCAAAAAATTCTTCTCCCTAACCCCGGCTCCGGGGAAGAGCCCCATGGACGCATTAGCCTGTCCTTGGCCCACCGGATTGCTTTATGCCTTCCCTCCAGTTCCTCTCCTTCCCAGAGTGATCCAAAAGGCATCTCTCTTGGGGAGCAAAATGATCTTAATTGCTCCTTACTGGCCTCGTCAAGTATGGTTTCCCTATCTTCGGAAATATGCTCTGGAAGGTCCATGGTTCCTGGATCAGATCCCAGACCTTTTGGTTCATCAGTCGGGACTATTCCACCAGTCCCTGCATACCTTAAAATTGATGGCTTGGCTCCTCCTCTTCCGACTATAGTCAGGAGTCATACATTGGATCCAGAGGTTGTACACATATTATCTTCGGCCCATAAGTCTGCTACAAAGAAACTGTATTCTAGCAAATGGAAAAGATTTGCTATTTGGGCTCAACTCCGGGGCCTGGATCCCATCTCTATTCCCGTGGCAGAAGTGCTAAAATTTTTAACTTCTCTTTTCAATCAAGGCTCTTCAGTCTCTACCATCAGGGTTCAATTGGCAGTGATTTCCAATTTTCACGAATCTATAAACCCACCCTTAATGAGCAACAGATTGTGTCAGACCTTCTTGAAAGGTGCTGCGCTTTTAAGACCTCTGATTTCTCATCCTGCTCCTCCATGGGATCTCGATGTGGTGTTACGCGCCTTAACTTCCTCCCCCTTCGAACCGGCAGCTACATGTGATCTAAAATTTCTATCGTGGAAGACTGCCTTTCTGGTGGCGATTACTTCTGCCAGAAGAGTTTCAGAGCGTCAAGCTTTGTCTGTAAAACCCCCGTACTTGGTTTTTCACAAAGACAGAGTATCTCTCAGGCCAAATCCTTCCTTTGTCCCTAAAGTTTGTTCCAGTTTCTGCCTACAACAATCGTTAGAACTTCCAGTCTTTTTTCCAAAATATTCTAACAAAGCAGAGTTCATATTTCACACATTAGATGTCCGTTGCGTTTTTATTTGGACAGGACCAAACAAACAAGGAAAACAGATCAATTGTTTGTATCCTTTGCAGACAATAAATTGGGGAAAGCTGTCACAAAGGTCACTATTGCCAAATGGATCAGGGACTGTATTACTCAAGCTTATTCTTATTCTAACAAAGAGCTTACTACCTCTGTCAAAGCTCATTCTACAAGGGCTATGGCTACTTCGATAGCATTTCATTCTAAGCTTGCCATTAGTGACATTTGTGCTGCAGCTACATGGTCTTCCCCGCACACTTTCATTTCCCACTACAAATTGGATGTGGCATCTAGAGGGCGAGCTTCATTTGGTTCCACAGTGCTCAGGAGTGTTTTCCAATGAGCCACCCAGGATTTAGGTGCTAGGGACGCTGTCCCATCAGTACAGAATGTAGGCGAGATAGGATCACATAACATCTTTTAGTTATGTACTTACCATAACTTTAGATGTTTGGGATCCATCTCGCCTACATTCCTAATAACCCACCCTCCTTCCCCCTTCCTTGGAGATCAGAGGATATCAGAAGGTCCGAATCCTGTTTCATCTTGAAACATCTAACAATGTTATATAAACAAGTTGTGCATGTGTGCATGAATGCGGACAAACAAGATCTGGGGGATTAGTGGTGGTGCATCCTGGGATAAGAAATAGCTCAGCCAATAAGAGGCCTCGCTCTATAGCATAGCGTGCCGAGTCGGAGCCGAGGGATCGGCTCCGAGCCCATCAGTACAGAATGTAGGCGAGATGGATCCCAAACATCTAAAGTTATGGTAAGTACATAACTAAAAGTTAATGGCTCCTCCTTATTTGGGCTGTCAGTAAAGGAAACGCTTACTTCCGGTCAGCAGAAAGGACTGAATCTGTCTGCTGTTGGAATCAAGTTTTTTTACCCCTCAGCATACCTTCTGCAGGAAGCAATGATGTGGTAAGAAAATGTGGCTCTGTAAATCTTGGGGAACCTTTCCAGGACTCGTGGTGTGATTCCTGTTCCAGAGGCAGAGGAGGAAATTTCAGTTGCAGACGTCACCCTAGGAGCAGAGGGGATCTACAGAACTAGGGCTTTAGGGATTCCTTTCCCGACAAGCTATGAAGTGATGCCCGAATGCTCATCTCTGGAGGCAGTCAGGGAGACATTTTTCTTTACACCCGCCTGGAAAATATTACAAAAAAACAACTGGGTGCTAAGCATTATGTCCAAAGGCTATTACATTCCCCTTTCCCTTCCTTCTCTAAGCACACACAAAAAAACTCCCTGATGTTCCACCCACTCAAAAGGAATTATCAGCTCAAGAGGTTCAAAAACTGCTTCAAAAAAAGAGTCATCCAAATGGTCACAACCAAACAGATAGGATTCAGAGCTTACTGCTGCTTCTTTTTGGTGCCAAAAAACACAGGACCTAAGACCAATCCTGGGCTTAAGCAGGTTAAATCTATATGTAAAGAAGTCCAAGTTTTGAATGGTTATGGCACAGTCCCTTCTGCCTGTTTTGTACAAGGATAATTGGATGTGATCCATAGATCTCCAGCATGCGTACTATCACATAAAAACAGACAGGTGCTCCAGGAGATTTCTGTGCTTCCAGCTGGAAGCCAATTATTACCAGTTCAGAGTGCCACCCTATGGGCTCACAACAGCTCCCCTGGATGTTCATCAAATGCTTGGCAGTCGTTGCAGCTGACTTGAGGCTCAGGGGATTCCAGGTGTTTCCATCCCTAGACGATTGTCTCCTTACTGCCCCACCCAGGCATCAACTAATTCAGGCCAGAGATTATCTACTGCATATCTCAAATTCCTTGGGAATCACTATCAGTCTTGCAAAATCCAAACTAGCTCCAGTACAGAATCTAGAGGTTATAAGAACTCGACTGGATCCCCTACACACAGTGGCCTATCTTCCCACTCACCAGATCACGTCCTTAAAGAATCAAGTACGAGGTTTACTATCCCATACTTTTTCTCCTGCTCGGTTGGTGTTATGGGTACTAGGCTTCATGTCAGCAGCAATAATTCTAGTTCCTCTGGCCAGGTTCTTTATGCAAATACTCCAGTGGACCTTAGCAGTACAATGGTCAATTCTCAGCATCTATCCCTGCCTATAAAGCTCAATCCAATCTGCAGATATCATATTTGATAGTGAATTCAATCACAGGACCTGTGTTTGGGCAGACCCTTCTCTCTTTACTCTCCAATAGCCACAGAGACCACGGACACTTTCCAGTTGGGGTTGGAGGGCATTACAAGGGAAAGATGGTCCAAGGCATGTGGTCCCTTTTAGAGACCAAATTGCATATCAACATCCTAGAAATGAGAGCAGTCCTCCTATACTTGCAAGCCTTTCAGGATGTCATCGTTTTAGGGACAATCGCTATACATACAGACATCATATCAGTAGTCTGGTACATCAACAAAGAAGGAGGAACTCATTCTTACCCATTGTGCAAAGAGGCCATGAGGGTCTGGGAATAGGCTTTCAGCTTTCTAGTTGCAACACACATACCAGGGAAAACCAACATATTAGCAGACAAACTCAGCAGGTCCACTCTGATTCCTCATGAGTGGTCCCTCAATCAAGCAGTAGCAAACATGATTTTCAACCACTGAGGCCAGCCTTGCTGTGATCTAGTTGCCTGTCCCCTCAACAACAAAGTGCAGTGAATACTTCACTCTGATCCCACCTCAGGGGAAGTCACCAAGGGATGCCTTGTTCATGACTGGCCCCTGGGTCTCCTTTATGCTTATCCTCCTGTACCTTTGATCCCAAGATTTCTTCAGAAAGCAAGAAGGTTTAAAGTTTAGTCATCCTCATTTCCCCCCTTTTGGCCTTGTCAGATGTTCATAGGTTCATACTAGGCTATCTGCCCAAGGGCATTTATAAGCCTAGCCCAGAGTTTTGTGGCTTTCGCCACCCCTTTAGTTTGGAGGATACTATGCCCATTATTTTGCTGTGCCTCTGTCAAGCAGTGACACTTAGATAATCCCTGGGGTATATCTGCGATCTCCCATCCATTGGTCAAGATTTCTCTTGAACAAAGCCAGCGAGGTGCTCTGCCTCACATGTACCGGGATTTTGTTCCACAGCATAGGGAGTCTCTGGGTGATGAATCTGTCCCTCCAGCACGTCCTATTAATAACCGTGCCAAGGTTTAAGACTCCCGCCCTTGTAGTTCTGAGGGATGCGGTTCCCCTTTCTGTGGTCTCATCTTAAGTATCCTCCATGGATTCTGGAGCCCACTCGGGATCCCCTGTCTCACCCATCAGAACTTCTGCACCCCAATCCCCACACCCTCAAACTGACCACATGGTTTCTCAAGTTCCAGTGATTGGTAGACAGTCAAGGCTCGCCTCACCAGTCCGTGATATTGTTTTGGCCTCCCAGAAATCTTCTGCGAAAAAAGGTGTACAAGAGTAAGTGGGAAATATTTTCTGTATGGGCTTACAAAGAGAACATTGAGCTTTTTTCAGCTTCTGCCCCAGATATATTATTTTTTCTTGGTCATCTCTTCTAGCAGGGGGATAGCTTTTCTATCATTAAGTTACAGCTATATCTAATTTTCATGTAGGAAATCAGCACTTTTCCTTGTCTAGAACCAAATTATGTAAAGACTTCATGAAGAGAGTTTTTCTTCTAAGACCTCACATTAAAGAACCATCTCCACCTTGGGATCTCACCTTAGTGCTACAAGGTTTTTCTCAAAAACCCTTTGAATTGGCAAGCAGTTGCGATTTGAAATTTCTGTCTTGGAAAACTATTCTGTTGGTAGCTATTACGTCAGCTAAAAGAATTTCTGAATTGAAAGCATTATCATTGAAATCCTCTTGCATCATCTTCCATAAAGACAGAGTGTCCTTATGAACCTGTCCATCCTTTATGGCCAAGGTAGACAATGAAGCCAGTCTTAACCAAGCCATTCAACTGCCAGTATTTTTCCTAATTTTTCTAACAAAGGTGAATATTGCACCTTCTTGAGGTTCATCTGCAATTACATTTTTATCTCCACAGAACAAAGCAACATAGAAAGTCTGAACAGTTTTTTGTGTCTTTTTCCTCCAACTTCCTGGGACAAGCAGTTCCAAAGGCCTTTCTAGCTAATAGATTATTGATTGTATTTCATTGGTATATTACCGAAGAGGCTTAGACTTGCCTTGTCCACTTAGAGCCCATTCTACTAGAGCTATGTGAACTTAAGCTGCTTTTTCCTCTAGATTTTCAATTGATGAAATTTTTGTTGCAGCCACTTGGTCCACGGTACATATGTTTGTCACGCATTACGAACTGGACATTATCTCTAGAAACAGAACATCCTTTGGTTCAACAGTGCTTCCGCATATCCTTCCATGAAAACCACTCGAGTTATGTAGCTGGGGTCTCTGACTTAGTGGTGAGGAAGAATGAAAAGGACAACCTCAGATTTAAAACTTGTGTACTTACTATAGCTTGGGATCTATGTTGTCCATTTTCATTCTTCCTCACCTTCCTCCCATCCACCCCCCTTCCAGTGCTCCTGGAATATGTTCTAGACAACACAGGAATCATACCCGAGAAACTCTTAGAGCAAAAAATCTGGACAAAGCCAAAAAAAAAAAAAACTGGCACAAAGGCCCAAAAATAGGGACAATTTTTAAATATTGCTCTTACAAACTTGGAAAGTTGATAGAATTACAGGTTTTGCATTAGCATAAATTTTCTGAAGGGTATGAAGTCTGAAACGCAAATGTCTGTCATTATTTTCTAACTTCAGGCTTTAATTTGCCACTAATTTTCCAGAAAACCACAATTTTATGAAAGACCCAAAATATGAGGTTAAAATCTGGACATTCTGTACAGTTTGGGATCCCTTATGTTCCTGGTTTGAGCCTCTTCAGGAAACATGTACTTACCTTTTGCTTCTGGAATCTCTAGGCTATTCAGGTAAGATTTATGACTATTAAACACCTTGCGGATATGCAGCAGTCCTGCCCTGTTGGCACTGCTGCATATCCACAAGTCAAGCTCCACTCGAGTAACCCGCATGAGCAACCTCAACCTGGTCTGTGACATCAATAGGACTTGTTAGCGGGACAGATTTGTGTCCCAGAGACTCCCCCTTTGGTGGAATAGACTCCCTCTCCACATCAAGCAGAGTACCTCATTAACCCTTTTTAAGCCCAACCTGGATAACTGGATGGGGAATAGAAAGTACACCCTTGGGATTCCACCTGTGTCTCTGCTGGACAGTGGCATGGGGTGCTCACTTGTTGGAACATGGGCTAAACTCTTGGCTAGGATTGTAAAAGCCTCAGGGCCAGTAGCCTAGTAACTTCCTGTGATGCAAACTCGATCTGAGGAGTTGGGGATGCCCTATGGGGATTATGGGTAAAAGTAGGAGCATGGGGTATGGGTCAGAAGTCTTAAATAATACACAAACAAACCCCAACGGCACAAAATACCAGAGCAAACTATAACAAATACCTCAAAATACTGGCAGATGAGAATGCTGATATTAGAAGAGAAGCACAATCAAGAAGTATATAAAAATACTAACATTTTAATGCAAAAAGCGAGCGCTTTCACAGTATAACCTTATCGCTTCATCAGACAACTATAACAGTTCATACTAAAACTTTTATACACTTGACATCACTCCAATTAAATTCTACACCAATAAAATCAGAAAACGTGGAAGAGATAAGAACAAGCATGACATTATCAACCAATTGCATAATAAAGTGGCATAGCTTAAAAATACAGACTTATAAACAGACTTCCCTATTCAAATATAAAATTAAAAACAAAATGACAAAAAACAACAATGTATAAATCTGAATATCTTAACAATAAAATTATGATTCATTAATGAACATTTCACAAAAGCAGCCATATATACATGATAACACTAGTGGCCTATAGGTTGTTAGTCAGCCATTCATTTAAGTCATTTATTTCTCAATAACAGCTTCAATGGAATATAAATGAGTGGTTGGAAGCATCTGCCTGTATAATGAACTATTTATTGTAATCAGGACTGCCTAGAGCAGGGGTTCCCCAATACTATTTTAACTTTTAAAATGTCTGCTCATAGACTGGTGTTCAGACAACTTTATCTGTTCTGTTTCTCCTGGTAAGGTATGTAAGGAAAGTAGTTTTTTTTTTACTTAGCTTGGGAATACATTTCTTATAGTACCCTACTGTCTCTAAAAATTCCCTTACCGGTTTCATGGTGGTGGGGGTAGTAGTAGTAATAGGCCATGCCAAAATAACCTCAACCTTGGCAGGTTTTGACCTACGTATTCCACCACCCATTCTTTGACCCATATGTCTGCCATACCATCTTGACATTTGTTAGCCCAGGACAAGTTGCTTGGGCATTCTTTTGTTCCCTTAGGGCATTTTTGCTAACACTGACCTCTCTTTCTCTGGCTGCAGGTGTCGAGGGGTATACTTGCCAGTAACCCTTGGTAAAGTTAGTAGTAGTTAGACACTTAATTCCACCCAGGTGCTGTAAGCCTTCATTTGTCCTGAGCATGTGATAAGAATCTTTCTCTGTTCAGTTTTCCATAGTTCACACAGAATTAGGAGCTTCATCTGTTTTTGCCACCTACCAGCACTACTGATGAGGCCCAGGGACTGTTGGACTTTTGGATTGGTCCCTGTTCCAACATGATGTTCTTCGTCTTCCATTGCTGCAGTCCTGACTATTGGGTATAGTCCGCGTCCCAGTCGGCCCGAATACCAGAGTATAAGGCTGACGTCGGTCATGGCGCCTTAGACTGACGTCAGTACGTCAGGGTACTAATGCGCATGACCGACGTCATTTCCTCAGTCTTTTTTGCCGCATGGTCCGATGCAGAAGCAATTTTGCGAGTGCAGGTTGGCGTTCTGAGATTTTCCGAAACCGGAGTTTCAGACCGAAACAGAGTTGGCTAAGTAACCCGTTAGAACATTTTGGTTTTTTCTTGCCTCAGTATTTAACCGGATGTCAGAAAAAGTGAATAACTGTATTTCTTGTGGGAAGCAGATACCGCATAGGGATTATCATACATTGTGTATACCTTGTTTAGGGCCTGAGCACGACGTTGTTGGTTGCCGCTCTTGTGCTAGATTTAACAAGCGCACTATTAAGAGGAGGCTAGATTGTGCTAGGTTAGTGTTTGGGAAGCGTTGCAATTATAATATGCCGCCGGATGCTCCGACGCCCGCTTCATCCAAGAAGCGCAAGGACAAAACAGTGAAGCCTAGGGGTGAGGAACCGCCAGTCCCGGACGTCGGTTCTTTAGAAGGCTCAGGGGAGCCAGAGGTTTTGCCAGGAGTCTCTATGGAGTCTCAGGCAGATACTTTACTGTTACAGGATGTGCCCTCTCAGGAGGTAGGCCAGGCTGAGGGGGCTTCTCAGGTAACTGTTCTTCCCTCTCTTCCCAAGGTAGTTAGGGCCTCTCCTTCTGTTGCCAAAGCTTCTTTTAGAGGTAGGCCAAGTTCAGCTTCTGTGGGGCTTCTCCTAGCATTTCGGCTCTGTGCCTAAGAAACATATGCTTAAAATGGCAGAAGATTTGATTACTCTGATTAGAGGTTCTATGCCCCGCCTGATAAGAGGCCTAGGGTGGAACAGGAGTTTGATAGTTTTGAACAGTGTTCACAGGCTTCAGAGTCTTCTGTGGAAGACTTGCAAGACTTTCCTACTTATTCTGATTCTGATGTGGATGATTCCACTCCTACAGCTTCTCCTCCTGAGGATTTTTCATTTTCAGAGACTCTTCACTCCATGAGGGAGCACTTTAAATGGGAAGGCCAGGATTACTCTGATTCCAGGAAAAGGCTTAGGGAATTCTTGTTTTACCCCAGCATAGGCCCTTAGCTATTCCTCCTGTGTTGAATGTGGTGGAGGATGTTTCTGCAGAGGCTTCCCTGAACCCTGACTCCTTGCCTCCTGCTCCTGTTAAGCCTGATAGGTATTATACGGTGCCCAAGCTCATAAGTATTTGTTTAAGAGTCCTAGGGCGGACCCAGAAACTGTTTCTCAGGGGCCTAAAGGTGTTAAAGCTTCTGTGGTTAAAAATCCTGTACCCTCTGATAAAGAGGCAAGGGCTTTGGATAGGTGGGGTAAGAAAGTATATACTTCTTCCACTCTAGCCATGAGGCGTTGAATTGTCAGTTTCATATGCTGAAATATCAGAATTATCTCCTTTCACAATTGAAATCTAAGGTGGATGCTTTGGCGGAAGGTATTGAGTGTAAAGAATTGCTGGATTTGGTTCATGTGTCTGAACAAGTGGGTAAGCATTCTTTGCAGTGTGGTTTTGATGCTGTTCAGGCCTCCTCGAGGGTGGCTGCTACTAGTTCTGTTCTTCGCAGACATGCCTGGTTGAAGGATCAGAATTTAGCTGAGCATGTTAAGACCAGGATTTTGGATGCTCCTTTACAGTCTGATGTGTTGTTTGGACCGCCTGTGGAAGCAGTTTTAAAGAAAATGGAGGACAAAGCTAAGTCTATGCAGACTGTTAAAGATTTTTGCAGGTGCAGCCTCCAAGTTTAGTAGAAATTGGCCTGCTAAGGGGTGGACATATCCTGCTTATGGTTCCCAGTCTAGGGGTAGGTCTAGACGTGGTAGGGGCAGGGCTCAAGGTTCTGCTTAGGCCTAGATCAGACAGTTCACCTGCTCAGACTTCTGGTGAGGGCAGGGGTCAGTCCTTTCGTAAGCAGACCCAATGACCTGCCTTTTCAGCTGCCAGTGGATTCTCGCCTGGCAGCTCCTTTGGGAGGAAGACTGTCTCTTTTCAAAGAAAATTGGGATTTAGTCACTCAAGACAGATGGGTGCTGGATATCATTCATCACGGTTACAGATTTTATTTCCACACACTGCCCCTTTCAAAGGCATGCCAGATGTTCCTCCTCCACAAAGAAAAGAGGCTCACAAGCAAATTTCTCAGTTACTCCAGATAGGGGCCATTCAGCCAGTCCCTGTATCAGAAAGGGGCTTGGATTTTATTCTCGCCTGTTCCTAGTACCAAAGAAGGGGAACACGTGGAGACCAATTTTGGATTTATCTATCCTCAACACTTATCTGGACATTCCCAAGTTCAAGATGTTGACGTTACAACAACTGTTACCTCTGCTGGGCAAAGATCACTGGATGGTAACTTTGGATCTCAAGGAAGCTTACCTTCATGTGCCTATAAGGCTAGGTTGCAGAAAGTATCTGCGGTTTCGAACTGGAGATTTTCATTATCAGTTCTCTGCATTGCCCTTTGGCTTATCTACTGCCCAGAGTATTCACAAAGGTTCTGGCTCCAGTGATAGCTTACTTCAGGCTTCAAGGCATTCAAATCTATCCTTACTTGGACGACTGCCTGATTCTGGCTCAAGAAAAGGAAGACCTTCTACAGCATCTGGAATATGTCATAGCAGTGCTAAGATGCCTGGGGTATTCTGTGAACGAAATAAAGTCCAGTCTAGTACCCTCTCAAGACATGTGCTTTCTGGGTGTGAGACTGAATACAGCAGCCCAGATGGCCTTTTAACCCCGGACAAACAAAAGAGTCTGTCACTTTACTTCCATCAACTATCTCATCAGTCCGTGCTGACTGCAAGGACAGTCCTTCAAGCATTAGGGTTCATGGCATCTTGTATTCTAGTGCTTCCCAATGCCAAACTGCATATGAGGAAGCTGCAATGGTATCTCAAAATGTATGGACACAGCACTGCCAGGATTTGGACACTGTCATTCAAATAATACCTTGCCTTCAAAAGGAATTCTTGTGGTGGGCTCAGGAATGTCACCTAAACAAGGGACTCTCTGTGACCCGCCAGAGGCGAGTCAGATTTTAACGACAGATGCCTCGGACACTGCTTGGGGAGCTCATCTAAATGGAAAGTGGATACAAGACAAGTGGCCTGCCAGACTACAGCATCTACATATCAACATGAAGGAGATGTTAGCAGTCCAGTTTGCATTGATGGCTTTCAAGGAGTTACTTCTTCCAGGGCAGGTGTTGATTCTAACAGACAACACAACTGTCATGTGGTACATCAACAAGCAAGGGGGAACACATTCTTATCCTCTATGCAGGCAAGCAATGATTTTATGGGAGACTGCGTTAAGCCTGCAACTAACTCTTCAGGCAAGGTTTCTGCCAGGAGCACAGAACTCCCTAGCAGATGTGTTAAGCAGACAAATCATGGATCCCCACACGTGGAAACTGGATCTTCATGTATTTCAGGAATTGACAGTGTCATGGGGAACTCCAGACATAGATCTGTTCGCTTCTCCACTAAACCACCAGCTGCCAAAGTATTGCACAAAGGGGTTTCATCACACAGCTTGGAAAGTGGATGCTCTGTCTTTCAGTTGGAAAAACCTTCATGTCTATGCCTTTCCACCTCTGCCTCTTCTTCCAAAGGTATTATTAAAGGTCAGACAAGACAGGCCAAGGATGATTTTGATAGCTCCAGATTGGCCTCGCAACACTGGTATCCACTACTACGGAGTCTGGTAAGGAAGCCTCCATGGCCTTTACCTCTGATTCCTCATCTGTTATCTCAAAAGGATGGTCATCTGCTCAATGTCAAGCTTCACTCTCTTCATCTAACAGCCTGGCATATTCTCTCTTGAAGCACAGCAGGTCTCAACTTCCTCAGCAAGTTTTAAATGTGATTATGGAAGCTAGAAGACCTAGTACAAGGAAGGTGTACGCAGACAAATGGAAGAGATTTTTATTTTGGAGTACAGCAAAGAACTTGGAGATTTCTGAGCCTAATTTGAGTGTGGCTCTTCAATATCTTACTGAGTTATTGGACAAAGGTTTGTCCTTCTCTTCCATTAAGATTCATGCTGCAGCAATTTCAGCTCATTATGATTGTGACCCACCTTTGTTTTCGCATCCTTTGTTCAAGCAGTTTCTTAGAGGGGCAAAGAATATAAGACCCCCACGTAGAGCTCCTACTCCTGCTTGGGATCTCAATTTTGTGTTGGAAAAACTTACTCTACAACCTTTTGAGCCTGCGGCTACGGCTGAGTTGAAATACTTGTCATGGAAGACTGCTTTTCTGTTGGCCATTACTTCTGCAAGAAGGGTGTCTGAGTTGCAGGCCCTTATGGCAGTAGAGCCTTTTGATTTTCCATAAGGATAGGGTATCATTACGCACTAATCCTTCCTTTATGCCTAAGGTGGTTTCTAGTGTGGCTTTAAACCAAACTATTCATTTGCCTACTTTTATGCAGATCCCCAAAATAAAGGGGAAAAGATTTTGCACACTTTAGATGTACACAGGCAATTGAGATATTATTTAAGCAGGACTAAGGATTTTAGGCAGTCTCAGCAGTTGTTTGTTTCTTTTGCCTTGAGTTCACAGGGCAAGCCTGTGTCAAAACAAACTATTTCCGGTGGATTGGCTTTTGCATTGCATTTTGTTATTCCCATCATGGCAAGGAGATTCCAGCTGGGATTAGGCCTCATTCCACTAGGGCTACTGCCACTTCTACAGCATTTCTAAGGGGTGGCAACTAAGGATATTTTGGAAGCAGCTACTTGGAGTTCAGTGCATACTTTCTCTAAGCATTATCATCTTCCTATCTACTCTAAGTCTAGGGCTGGTTTTGCCACTGCTGTTTTGCAAGGCATGTTATCAGCTCCTACTTCCTTATAATTTGCCAGCCTCCCTTTCCTCTGCTTTGGGATTCTACCCAATAGTCAGGACTGCAGCAATGGAAGGCGAAGAACATAGTACAGTTTTGTACCTACCATAAATGTAGATGTTCGAGGATTCCATTGCTGCAGTCCAATTTACCCTCCCTCCTTCCCTCTGTGTTTAGGGGTGGTTGTGTAGGTGAGTTTACATGCTTATATTTTTGTATATATTGTTGTATATATTGTACATGTTTTTTGGTGCAGGTTGTTTTGGGACTTGTCTTTTGGGTCTTCTGACATCTGGGGCAAGAAAAGACTGAGGAAATGACGTCGGTCATGCGCATTAGTACCCTGACGTACTGACGTCAGTCTAAGGCGCCATGACCGACGTCAGCCTTATACTCTGGTATTCGGGCCGACTGGGACGCGGACTATACCCAATAGTCAGGACTGCAGCAATGGAATCCTCGAACATCTACATTTATGGTAGGTACAAAACTGTACTTTCTTCAGTTCCTATTTACAAGTATGTCTAACTGTTTCACATACTCTGTAAAGACCTTATTTAATGGGTAGCTTGGGTTCTGTGTCTGTATGGTGTGCCAGTAGGTGGGTATACCATGACTTGCCAGTATACACATGACCAAATTCCTGCAGTACTGCTTAGATTTCCTGAAAATGGTTAGGGGTTAGTCGTGGGTGGCCTCTCAACCCCTGAGGTGTGCAGAGCAATTATTATTATTATTGAAGTTTACCTCCATATCTCCCTCTGACTTCTTATGCAATTCATTAGAGATGCTAAGTACTAGGGTCTCTTGGTTATGATAAAGTTTTATTATGTTAACATGGTAGAGTTTGTGCTTCTGCTTGCTGGTTAGCAACTCTCATGTAGCTGACATCGTTCTTCTAGTTCACAGTGGTGAAAAGACCCTCTTATGCTGCCTGTAACTTATGTTTCACAGTAATAAGTGCCATCACCTGTTGCTTTATAGAATGCTTTTTGGCTCTGGCTGTCCTGCCATACTGGATTCTTTGCTGCTTCTGTGCATGTTCTAGGTTCTCCTGGGCCTTCTTCATGATCTCCCCAAGTCTAGTCCTGAGGTTTAGGATATTCTGTATAATAGACTCCTTGTGGGAACCGCACTCACACTCCCAGTCATTACAAATTTAATCTGGTGGCCGCCTCACCCTGTGACCATATAGTAGCTAAAATGGTGAAAATGTCTGTGGACTCCTGAGGCATCTGTCTGTATACAAAGAGAAGACGGAGCAGATACTTGTCATACTCACTCTTGAACTAGTATGCAAATAGTGTCAATGTGCTCTTCAGTGTAGAGTTAAACCTCTACACCATAACATTTATTTGTGATAGTGAGGGAGGCAGTCTTTATGTAATTTATCTCACAGCACTTCTGCAAACAAGTCAGCAGGTCTGACATAAAGTTGCTGCCTCTATCCATCAGTATTTTCCTAGGGAATCCTACCATACTTTAAATGTCTAGCAATGCATTTGCTATTTTCCCTGCATCAATGGAAGATAATCCACCACTTGTGGATACCTATTGGTGTAATCCATCATTGCTCAACTTTGTGCTGATTACGTACCTTTTCAAAAGGCCCATATAAAATTATCCAAATCATCACACTCTTTGTAGTGAAAAGTTGTTTTGTACTGAGCTGGGCTCCTTTGGTGTGATTTTTCCCTATCTCCATGACTCGTGTATCCCTGGCATAGGATGATCATCTCCTTTTCCTGTGCATGTGCCTGCTCTCTTCACCTCCAGACCCTGAATTTGCTTAGCTACTTTGAGATCCATGGACTTCATTTCAAGCACCAGTCTTTGTAATTCCAGTTGAGATTTAATGTCCTTTTGGGATGGAACTAGCTGTATTACATCTCTTTCCTGCACATATTCTCCATGTTGTATTATGCACAAAGCTGCCACCATCTTCTGTCCAGACATAATAGTCTTCTGAATTATTTTGCTTTGTATTCCTTTATCTGTGCTCATAAAATTTTAGCATAGTTATCAGAAAAGCTCAGTTTCTGCCTGCTTCTAAACTAAGCTGAAAACAAAATAACTCTCTGAACATCTAAACCTCTGAACAGTTTAACTTGTTCATGTGAGGATTAACACACTCATCTTTGATAACAAAGCTGTTGGAGGCTGTATAACTTCATTTGCAGTACCCCACCACTGGTTACCACTGTGACAGAAAATGGCACGACTGCCTTCAATGTGACTGCCAGATAACAGGATGTCGCCCACTGTGACATCAAGATGGCTGGTACTCTGGAGTTTTGATTCCCACCACTGCTGATCGGGTATGAATTAATAGCAAGAAAGTGTATACAAGTCTATGTCAATAATTAATTCACAAAAATACACCATGGCAACGAGCATAAAGGGCTTATGCACTGCTGTCCTGTGTATGAGCTTCCAACATCCTCATCCAAATTAGACTGCACATAAGCTACTTACAGAGCTGTCATTGACAAGACAACCCTAGACCCCTTTCTCAACACCATGCTTCTCAACTGTGTAGATTTTTGGCTGTTTTTTTTTTTTGTTGTTGTTTTTTCCTCAAACAAATGTGTGGTTTTATGATAAATAATCGAGTAACAAAGCCACTAAATGATGGACATTTGAGTTTCAGGCTTTATGTCCTTTGGAAAATGCATGCAAGGGCAAAACTTTTTATTCTGTCAGCATTCTAGGTTTAGAACAGCAATCATTAAAAATGGTCCCTATTTTGTGGGCCTTTGTCATAGCCTAGTACCTACCTATGAACCTATCTGCCTGAGGGCATTTATAAGCCTAGCCAGAGGGTCAGCTTTCGCTGTCCCATTGATTAATTAACTGAGCCTCTGTCAAGAAGAGCCAATGAAGTGATCCCAGGGGTGTATTTTCTGTTACCCATCCACTCGTCAAGGTTTCTCTTGAAGAGTGTTAGTGAGGGGCTCTGCCTAATGTAGTTAGGAATTTTATTCCAAAGCATGGGGAGTCTCTGACAGGAACTTATCCTTCCAGCATGTTCTATTTGTTGTTGTGGCGAGGTTTAGCTCACTAGAGCGAGTGGCTCGCAGTGACTTGGATTTCTTTAGGCGGAGCATGTCCATCAATTCTGAGTTGGACATGGCTTTGTAAGTCAGGCAGAGATCACCCCGGAGTAAGCGATATGCCACTTGAGTACAGCTGGAGTTTTTCCAGTCGGGCTGCACAGGACATGTGTTTAAGGCCAGTAATCCTCCTGGTGAGGTACTTTTGTGGTCTTTCCAGCTGTTGGAAGTGTCTTGTGAGGTACATCCCAAATGGGGCATTGTACTCTATGATGGGTCTGATGAGTGACGAGTAGAGGGACACTATAACCTCTTTATTTCTAGATGCGAACCCTTTAGTAATTAGATGGGCTACATAGGATTTCCTAACTACTTTGGCAATATGATTGTCAAAGAAGAGATTACTATCTTCCTGGGTCCCCAGATCTCTTATTACCTCTTCTGTAATAAGGGGGCTGCCACCTATGTGGTAATTCATGGGTGTTTTGTTTTTCCCAAATGGGATGACTATGCATTTTTTGGCATTTAGCTTGAGACCATGACTTTGACACAAGGTGTCCATCTCAGTAAGGCCCTTTTAGAGATTGTCCATGTCAGCCGGAGAGTCAATTATGGCTCCCAGTTTGCAGTCATCGGCGAACTTGGTTAGCTATAGTCCTCCTGTGTTTGCCTGTACTTCTGAGAAGTGTATGCCGAACAATAGGGGTCCCAGGACCGAGCCTTGTGGGACACCACTTGTGACTGGTTTAGAGTCAGACCTGGAGCCCGCTATTCTTACCGTGTGAGTTCTGTCTGTAAACCAGTTGGCAACCCATCTCATGATGTAGGGGTTTATGTTCAGGCTGGTGAGTTTTTCTATAATTCCTGAGTGGGGAATGGTGTCAAAAGCCTTGGCGAGGTTAAGGTAGGCTGTGTGAACTACCTTCCCCTCATCTATGACCTTGATGACTGTCTCGAAGAAGTCAACCAGGTTTAGTAGGCATGATCTGCCCTTAACAAAGCCAAACTGGGTCGGGTCAAGTGTTTGGAGGTTCCCAATGTCTTTGAGTTCCATGATGATGCGCTCCATAGCCTTGCAGTCCAGGCTAGTCAGGCTTATGGGGCGATAGTTACCAGGGTCAGTTGTGGCTCCTCATTTATGGAGCAGAATAACCGTTGCTGTGCGCCATTCTATGGGCACGTAGCCCGTGGAGAGGCTGAGGTTGAACCGTGTGTTTAGGTGAGGGGTTAGTTTGTTCTGTAGTTCATGCAAGACGCAGCCTGGGACACCATCTGGCCCCATTGATGCTGTGCTTTTGGCTTTTGAAAGGGCAGTTTTCACCTGTGATTTCCGGGACACTACACTTTTTTCCCGGTATTGTTGTGGGCCCCTTTTGGGGGTGAGAGGGGGGTAAAGTTTGCACTGAATCTGTCTGCTAGGATGTTGGCAATATCATTGGGTTCAGTATATTTTGTGCTATTTTGCAGTAGCTCAGAGCATATCTGTGTGTTGCCACTTAGATTCTTGACATAGCTAAAGACTGCTTTGTGGTTATCTTTCGAAGTTAGCTTTGGAGGATTTTATGAGGGACCTTAGTTTCATACTGATACTGATCAGGGATGTCGTTCCTTCTTGGGATTTGCTTTTTTTCTGAACTAGTTTCCTCCTTCTCTTGTATAACCTGTTAATGGCAGGGGTCCACCAGACTGGTTTCCTTCTCTTAGGGGAGTGAGTCTTGGTTTTGCTAGGGATGGCACGATCCATACATCCTTGTAGGTGCTCATAGAGTGCATTTGTAAAGGTTCCTGCATCTTGAACACTGTTACCCTTTAGTGTGGGGGCTGTGAAATTTGCCACCTCTGTCTTAAGTAAGGTGAAGTTTGCTATAGAAAAGTTTTTCACTGTGGTTTCCTTGATTGGAGGCGGTGGTATGGTGTGGACATCCAGTGTGATTAGTTTATGATCTGATCTAACCAGTGACTGGTTGACCTCCGGTGTGGAAAACCTGTCGCCCATGTTGGTGATGACCAGGTCCAATATGTTTTCACCTCTGGTAGGGGAGTTTACCAGGGCATTTGAGTTGATAAATTCCAGGAAGCGCTGGACCTGGGAGTTTGTACTTAAGTAGTTTTCCCAGTTAACGGTAGGGTAATTGAAATTGTCCAATATCAGGGTTTTCGGTAGGACCTTCATGTTTTCCATTGTCTCCAGAAGGCAGAGTGGTGGTCCTGGGTCATGGAGGGTGATCTGTAACAGGCCACAATTTGGATTGCAGATTTGCCTGATGTTAGTTGCACATGGATGATCTCGGAGGTATCCTGCTGCGACACTAACCTGGAGGTGTAGGTATCCTTGATGAATATGGATACACCCCCTCCTTTTGTGTTTTGGTCCATGTTCTGTGGCCGAAATGTGTGGTATGAGTTGTAGCCCGGTAGTGCTGGGGTGCTCTGTGGAGCCTTGAACCAGGTTTCAGTTGCTGCACAGATGTTGATGTTCTCCATACCGAGGAGTGCTTCTAGCACGTGAAGTTTGAGATTTAAACTCCTGGCGTTGAGTACCTTTATTGTGTTGTTTATGGAGGTGGGTTTGACTTTTGAGCCTTGCCTAAAAAACACACTATGGGGACAGCAAGAGCCTTGGCCAGTATTCGTATTCGAAAGCCTAGGGGTGACAGGTGCAAGCCGTCTCTTGCGAAGCAACGAGGCTTGTCGAGCATGTCGTCCCAGGCTGACAGACACTGGATCCCCTTTGAATGACAGCAGAAGCTTAGCCAGTTGTTGAAATTGCTCATTTTTTTCTTTATACTGCGGTATCATTCTTGATGAGGGCAGGATGCTACTCAGGGTCAGGGTCATACCCGCCTGGGCTACATGATCAGAGAGCTCTTCCATGTCTCTCTTCATGTAGTCCAGGGAGGTACATCTCGGGTCATTCACACAAACATGAACAATGATAGAGTCATATTTGTACTTGTTCTGGAGTGACCTGAGTGCTCGTGTTATGTGGTGGATTCTTGCTCCTGACAGGCAACTAACAGTAACCTTCTCCTTGTCCAGCCTAGTGAGTGGGATATCAGTGTGCCTGACTATAGTGTCCCCTATTACTAGTGTGTTAGGTATGTTTTTTCGCCTTAAGGGCTGTGATTGTGCGGCACACTGATTTTTGTGTTTTATGTGTTGTCTGGTTTGTGATGGGAGGTGCAGGTTTTTTGGGTGTCTGCTTTGGAGGTCTGTGATGCTTTTGCAGGTTTTTATTTAGAGCCTCACAGTATGATTTTGTGTATTTATGTGTATTTTTTTGCCAGTGCTGGTTTAGTATGTCTTTGTGAGGCTGGAGGTGCGGTGCAAGTGTTAATCTTCTCCTCATGGCTGCCTGTTACAGTCTTGGGTGGAGAGATTTAGTTTAGAAATTTAGCTATATAATTGCATTTCTCGCATATGTTAATGTTTTGAGGTAGGAGGAGAGGGTTGTCTGTGTACATGAGGCAGTTGTAACATTGCCTCAGAATACCCAGGTTCACCAGTTGGACTGGAGACTATACCCAAAATTGCCCTTTGGTCATGCCTGAATAGTAGGGTGAGCTGCTTAGTCGCTTGGTTGGTGAGGGGTGAATAATGAGCCTTGCCCTGCTGGGCAATCAACTGTCTGGGTATATATTAGTGCTTGCTATTAGGTCTGAGCAAGTGTTGGACTGTAGGATGCTTTTTAAGTGCTTAGGTTGAGAGTTCGACTACTTTCAAGGGAAAAACTGAAGAGGAGACTTGGTGGAGTTGGGATAAATATAGCCCTAGCTAACTGGCAGTGCCCGAACGTGCAAAACAATGCAGATGTGGTTTTTACAGCAGGGAAATGAAAGAGAGAGAAATTAGCCCAAAATGGCCTATAAACTACTAACTTCTGGGCTTTAACCACTCCTCCTGGGACAGATAGCTGCTTAAAGCTCCCTCTCTCACAGGTGAACAGAGAAACCTCCCTCTGTCCAAGTAAGATATGAGCAACTCAGAAAATTGTAACACAGCCCTGAATTCAGCACTAGCCTGAAAACTAGACTATGCTAGCTTGGAAAGGTGGAAAACAAGGACATTTTTTTTTTTTTGAAAAGATAAGGCAAAACAGTAAAAAATACACTTACAACAGCTTTAAACGACTACAAACAGTAAAAAAAAAATACACGTAAAACAGCTTTAGATGACTATAAGCAATCAGAAAAGGCTTTTAAACAAATTACCGAATTAACCAGTAAAAAAATCTCAAAACTGAGCCCTGTTCCTGTAGTCTTCATTCAGACAAGTTCTAACTGCACACTCCTGCCACTGGGGTGCAGGGAAATCTTCTCCAAAAAAAGGCCTGGATTAGTGCTCAAGTTATACAAACAAAGCTAGATTCAGCAGGCCTGGATCTAGTCTATGCTACTGCAAACAAGGCACACCAATTTCAGTAAGAAACAGTTCAGATATGCAGGCACTATGAGCCTTTAACCAGAAATTCCCAGCTCAAAAAGGCAGAGTCCATCCACTCCTCCCACAAGAGTTTAGACCACGAACCGTCTTAATGTAAAATAACTGGCCTGAAGCCCAAGTGCTTAAACCAGAACTAAGACACTTTTAGAATAACAGACACTGAGCCTTCAATCAGCAGTTCCCAACTTAGAAAGTTGTAAGCTACCTGTCCTGCCACAACAGTGCAGACCACAGACCTTCTTAATGTAAAACAACTGGTCTGAAGCCCAAGTGCTTAAACCAAAAGGCTTAGAATGATAGTTATACCAAGCAGTAATAAATACAATTGAGTACTTTTAAAATGACACAAAAGCAAAATAAAGTAGGAAGAAACATAAATACAGTAAAAGCAGATGAAAAAAGTGATTTTTTTGTTTTTGAGTGAGCAAATGAGATGGGCTCAGGAGGAGTATCCAAATGCAAATTTACAAGAGGGGCCAGGCAGTTTCAAAGCCACCAAGATTAACACCAAAACAAAAGCAGGGAGGGTGGGTAGGTGGGGAACTAATTGAAAAAAACAACTTCCAGCTAGATAGTATGCAATGCAACACAAATCAATTTAAATGCTGTATTATTTGAAAAAATTGCAGATAAAGATTTACTTAAATTCACTTATATGTCCAGCTGATTGCGTGTAGGTCTTAGCTGGCCAAAGCTCAGAGTTTAAGCAGAAAATAATCCAAAATGTACCACTTATGTAAGGCAGAAACCGAATAATAATGATGTGAACTACCCCCACTTATCACTGGCTATGCAGGAATTCTAACAAGCATTAACTGAAAAAACAGAGCCACAACATCCAGCTAGATACTATTAAATGCAACACAAATAAATCCGTTTAAATGCTGTGTTATTTGTCCCCTATTATTTTTGGTTTTGTCCTGAATTCTTACACCAAGAGGTTGAGAGGTATGCTCACCACCCTGTCTCTGTGAACCAAAATCTTCTATTACACTTTTTCCATGATAACTGCCTTGAATACAAATCGTTTTCACACACACACACACACACACACACACACACACAAATACGCACGTGCATGCATCCACGCATATACACATGCTCACGCACAGTTCACTGGGAAGGCTGTCAGACACTTCCAGTTCTCCACAGATTTCTTCATGCTACAGTAGTACTGCCACTACCCTGGAATAGTTAGTGGCTTCCAGTTACTTGCTGCTTTTATTATTTAAGACCAATATAAATTCACCAATGAATTTCTTTCACTCATAGTAGGCCTAAGCAGCCTAATTGGAGTCTTCATGCTACAGTAGTACTGCCACTACCCTGGAATAGTTAGTGGCTTCCAGTTACTTGCTGCTTTTATTATTTAAGACCAATATAAATTCACCAATGAATTTCTTTCACTCATAGTAGGCCTAAGCAGCCTAATTGGAGATGTGTGCCACATAATGTATTAATCAGCAATAAATAGTGATTACCCTCTTTTGAGATAAATAACTGTCAATAAGTAAGTAAATAAAGTCATGGATGTCAAAAGTTAAATAAACAAGTTTTATTTAAAGAAACCAGTGTTGATACAAAGTAAAATATAAATAAGTTGCCACATACAGAGAAATAAAAGTAAAGGCAATAAAACTAGAGAGAATACTTTCAGAAAAAAAGTTACAAATGCCCACTTTTTACTTGGCTGTCTCTTACTCCAGAACTCCTGTCTCTAACTTTTATAAGTTTTATAAGTTGAATAAAATTAATAATTAGTACTCTTATATGAATTCAGTAGAAACAAACATCTTTTTCTTTATCATAGCATGGCACGACATAGCACACAATTGTATAAAATGTTTTCCGCAGCCTGCAGTCTTCATTACATGACTTCATCTTCTTGTTGCTAGCCTGGAGAAAAACAAGTAGTTAGACCATGTTTATTAATTGCCACAGCAATGTTTCTCGGAAGCAAATTCTTAAATCACATCCTTACCGCACCAACAGTAATTCCCTATTCATATCTAAGGGTGGTTCTTCCCCTGACTCCACCCTGCTGTGGCTTACTGATATAGAAGTCATTAAGTCCATTAGCACCTGCATCTTAAAAGATAGATGTTAAGTTGTCAATTTCGCCTTCATTCTTGCTGGATGGGTTCGGAGCCGATCCTCGGCTCCGACTCGGCACTTGCTTTAGCTCGAGAACTCCTTTTACCAGCTCGAGGCAACCCAATATCCCATGATGCAAGGCGGAACTACCTCAGATCTCGTTTGCCGCTTAGCGAAAGAGGTCTCCTTTGCCAGCTGAGGTAAGTTTTTTCTTGTGAAATAAGAAAAAGTGTAGTTAGGGGTTTAATTTTCCCTTTTAGTGTCAGTTTAGTCTGTAGCTAGTTACAGCCCACCCTATTCCCTTGTTTTTTTTAAACTTTTATAATTCTTTATCTAAAGTTTTTTTAGTCAGGCCTAATTTCCCATTAGTTATTCCCTTCCTGTGTGTTTGTGTAAGGGATTAATTTGTGTGTTTGTTGGGATTGTTTGTGTTTTCCATCCTCCCAGGATGTCAAAAGAAGGCAAGGTCTCAGGCTTTAAGAAGTGTGACCAGTGCTGTCAGAAAATGTCTCTGACAGACGGTCACACTTCTTGTGTTTATTGCCTGGGGCCTTTGCACCTGCAGGACTCCTGTGCTTTATGTCATGCTTTTAGCCAGAGAGTCCTGCAGGAAAGGAGGAATAAACTCATCCTCCGAGGCTTACTTAAGCCAGAAGGTTCTCCTCCTAAATTAGGGTCAGGAAAACCTCCTAAACCACAGAAGGCTCAGGCTACAGTGTCCAAGCCTCCTTCGGTGGCTCTGGCTCCGTCGGAGCCGATATCGGCTCCGGCTGGAGCCGATACATCTTCTTTGAAAGTAGTGGGTTCGGCGCCGGCTCCGACACCCTGACTACTGTGGCCTTGTCGGCTCCGGCTGGAGCCGACACTTTATCCAGCATCGGAGCCGAGATATCCTCGGCTCCATCTGGGGTTCTAGGGACTTCGGCTCCGATGGCTTCGACCCGTAAGAGATCCCGGTCCCCTTCTATACTGAGTATCCACTCGGCTCCGGGGTCTCCTCTTTTGTCGGAGCGGAGCCATCGGAGCCGATCTTCGAGATCTTCCAGGCTGTCTGACCACGATTTAGAGAGGGTGGTAAGTAGGCTGTTGAAGTCTCAGGCACTGGCCCAAATGCTCCATAGCCCGTCTCAACAGACTTCGGCTATAGCCCCAATCCTTGAACTTCCTCCTCCGACTCCACACCGCAGTTCGGAGCCGGAGCTTCGGGACAGCGACTGTTTGATGCCGAGCCGATACATCCTTCGGCTCCGTTGTCCTTGGCTCCGATCTCCTCCTTGAGACCTTCCTTGGAGGGATCCGGTCGTCGGGTTTCCACTGTCGGCCCGAGGGGCTAGTGGCATCGGACCCTTGTCCGACCCCGCCTCCCTCTCGGGCTTCGCCTTGGTAAGCTCGGCGCCGACATCGGCCTCGAGCCTTCTCTCTCTTGGAGCCGGCCATTCCTGTTTCTTCGAGCGGTGTGTTCCGCCTCCCGGGAGAGGAGCCTTTGAGGTGATGAGGAGTGTCCTGGCCTCTGAGCCTGGTCAACGGTCCATCCCTCTAGCTCCTCCCTCTTCAGTGCCTGCAGATGCCTCTTGCCAGCCTCTTGCTCACAGGCCCAGGGATCCATCGCCCCAGGTTTCCCCACTGGGAATTTCTTCCTCTTCCGAGGTTTCTCCTGATCCTGCAGGGGAACCCTCGGAAGAGGACGTAAGAGGAAACACACAGACTCCTGAGTCTACTACATCTGATACTGACTTAGATGAGTCGGAGGGTTCCCCACGGTCCCCCTCTGAGGATGTCTCCTTTTCAGACATCCTTGAGCTCCTCAAACAGAGTGGGAATTGGCCTCCATTGACCCCTCCGAGGATGAGTCGGTATACCTGGAGGCTTTTGGATCCCGACCCTACAGCTTCTGGGTGTCTCCGCCAGTTGACCCAGTTATGCAGGTAGTGGCTCGTGGCGGCGGCTCCAGATTCTGTGGAACCTGTCCCCAGAAGACCATCCAAATTCATTACAGCCCCTTCGGACAAACAGTTCCTTTCCAAGGGTGTCTCGGTGGATGCTATGGTGGTGGCGGCTGCCACTAAGAAGGAACTGGCGGATCCTTCAGTACCTGTCCATCCTCCTAATAAGGACTCTAGGACCATGGACAGGTATGGAAAGCGGATGTTTTCTTCAGCGACCTTTGCTATGCTCGCTGAATTATCTTTGTCACTTCACCAGGCTTCAACGAGATATTCTCAAGGAACTGGGAGAAGTAGTCCAGGATCCTTCTGCTGCTGGGGCTCAGGAAAAGATTGCCTCGCAGCTTGCTATCCTGAATTCCATATCTAACTCCTCCATGCGGCTCATATCCTATGCGGCCGATGGAGCCAGCAGGGCCGCAGGCACAGGAGTTGCTCTTAGACGCCAAGCCTGGATGCGGCTTTGTAATTTTGTGGACCCCTTTAAGGCATCCTTCACTAATACCCCCTTTGATGGTTCGGCTTTGTTCGGACCTCAGGTGAAGGATACCTTGACCAGGTGTGAGCAGGACGGTAAAACTCTTTCTGCCGTTGGAGTCCAGTTTTCCACTCCTTCTAGACCATACCCCAAGGGTCAGAAGGGGAAGATGTTCGTAAAGCCCAAGGAGCTACACCGGACACACGTGGTCAGTTTACCCCCAGAGGCAGAGGGGGTAACAATAATAGACGCCGCCCTAGAGGCAGGGGGGGTCCTCAGAACCAGGGCAACAGGGAGTCTCTTCCTGAGAAGCACTTTCAGCATCCCTGAGGTGTTGCCCGACTGTCCACCCTTGGAGGCAGTCGGGGGAAGGATTTTGCTGTACCCAGTAGCCTGGCAATCCCTATCTCAAGAAATATGGGTACAGTCGATTATATCCGAGGGTTACAAAATCCCCTTCGAAAGGTTTCCCGTACCTCTACAATCCCTTCCAGACATCTCACCCGGTCAAAGGGATTTGGCAGAACAGGAGGTTTCAAAGCTCCTAGAAAAAGAGCCGTCCAGACTGTGCCAGCAGACCAGGTAGGATCCGCATCTACTCCAGATTCTTTTGGTCCCCAAAAGGACGGGAGATTGGAGACCAATATTAGACCTGAGCAATCTGAACAGATTTGTCAAGAAGGCAAGATTCGGATGGTCACGCTACAGTCCATTCTGCCCTTTTGGGCAAAGACAACTGGATGTGCTCTATAGACCTTCAGGATGCGTACTATCACATAAAGATTCACAGACGCTCCAGAAGGTTTCTCCGCCGCTAGGGACCAGTCATTACCAATTCAGAGCCCTGCCCTTTGGCCTCACTTCAGCCCCCAGAGTGTTTACCAAATGCATGGCAGTGGTCACAGCTCATCTGAGACGTCGAGGATTCCAGGTGTTTCCCTATTTGGACGACTGGCTCCTCTCCGCCACCACCAAGTGTCAGCTCCTTCAGTCCAGAGACTACACTCTACAACTTTGCAGGAGTTTGGGAATCTCAGTAAACTTCGAAAAATCTTCTCTGCTGCCTTGCCAATCTATCACCTTTATATGCGCAGAATTAAACACCGTCAAAATGTTAGCCAGACTAACAGATCAAAGAATTCTGGACATCCAAAAATTTGTTCGGCTTCTTTTGCAAAGCAACAAGATCAAAGCCAGATTTATACTGAAGGTTCTAGGTCTTATGGCTGCAGCCATTGTTCTTCTACCTCTGGCTCGCTTCCACATGCGTCTTTTGCAGTGGATGCTATTCACGCAGTGGTCGTACCACAGTCTCCCGATGAGGCACGAGATCTTGGTAACACAGTCGTGCCGAGCTCATCTGAACTGGTGGATATCTTCCCCTCTTCTTCATCAGGGCCGACCCTTTATTCCCCCTCCTCCAGTTGCCACAGTCACTACGGATGCCTCTCTGATCGGGTGGGGGGGCATTATCAGGGCAGGATGGTCCACGGGACATGGCAACCCATAGAATACCATCTGCACATCAATGTCCTGGAGATGAGAGCAGTGCTTTTAACGTTGCAAGCCCTCAACGACTTTTTTCCCACGGGGACTATTGCAGTTCAGACGGGCAACATGTCCGTAGTCTGGTACATCAACAAGCAAGGCGGGACCAGGTCCTATCCGTTATGTCGAGAAGCTCTCAGACTTTGGCAGTGGGCGATCTCTTCTCAGCGGTTTCTGATAGCAACGCACATCCCCGGCAGGTCCAACCTATTAGCGGACAGGCTGAGCAGATCCATTCTGATGCCTCACGAGTGGTCTCTCAATCAATCTGTAGTGGATCAGATTTTTCTGAAGTGGGGCACTCCTTGTTGCGATCTTTTTGCTACTCCTCAAAACAACAAGTGCCCCGATTTCTTCACTCTCTTTCCCCTTCCAGGCCAACCCCTGAGAGACTCTCTAACCCAGGATTGGCCCCGGGGACTTCTGTACGCTTTTCCTCCTTTCCCTTGATTCCACAAGTCATTCAGAAAGCCACCGTTTTGAGAGCCAAGTTGATCCTCATTGCCCCATATTGGCCTCGACATATTTGGTTTCCGTCTCTGCATCATCTTCTGGTGCAGCCCTGGCATCTGGACCCAGTTCCGTATCTCTTGATCCACCAATCGGGTCAGCAGCACCGGGCCATTCATTCTCTCAACCTCACTGCTTGGTTGCTCCACTTCTTACCCTAGCCAGGCTACCGATGATTTCGGACTCAGTCAGAGACATTTTAGTCTCTTCCTTGAAGTCGTCCACTAGGACTGTATATGCTAGCAAGTGGCGACGTTTTTCTATTTGGGCGAGTTCTAGAAATATTGACCCCTTTACTGCTCCTGTACATTCGGTTTTAGATTTCCTGGCGGAGGTTTTTCATTCAGGATCCTCGTCATCTACAGTCAAAGTACAATTGGCTGCTATTTCTAAGTATCATGTTGGCCTGCATGACAATAACATTATGTCTCATAGGTTATGCAAGGCCTTTCTCAGAGGAGTTTTCCTCCTAAAACCACCTATAAAGCATCCTCCTCCGCAATGGGATCTGAACTTAATGTTGGCATCCTTGATACTACCTCCCTTCGAACCGTCTGCTTCATGTTCTTTGAAGTTATTGACCTGGAAAACTATATTTTTACTGGCTGTCACTTCTGCAAGAAGGGTTTCCGAGATTCAAGCTCTCTGCATTCGTTCCACTTATTTGGTTTTTCATAAGGACAGGGTATCATTAAGAACTAACCCTTCCTTTCTTCCCAAAGTCGTATCTCAAACCAACATTAACCAATCTGTAGA
The DNA here is from genome assembly GCF_019279795.1 of Protopterus annectens. Lineage (NCBI taxonomy): Eukaryota > Metazoa > Chordata > Ceratodontiformes > Protopteridae > Protopterus > Protopterus annectens. Next base: position 316,944,118 of record NC_056727.1, on the reverse strand, counting down.
CCTGCCAGTCTTTTTCCCAAACTATTCTGACAGAGCTGAACAAAAACTGCATTTTTTGGATGTCCATCGTCAGCTCAGGTACTATTTGCATAGAACTAAACAATTCAGAAAATCGGACCAATTATTTGTCTCCTATGCAGAAAACAGGATAGGTCTTCCAGTATCTAAAGTGACCTTATCCAGATGGTTGACTTCCACTATTTCCTATGTATACTCTCTCAGGGGCAAGCAGCTATCTTCTAAGCCTAAAGCACACTCAACCAGGAGTCTATCCACTTCTGCAGCTTTTCAGGATAGACTACCCATTGATACCATTTGTGCAGCAGCTACTTGGGCAACGCCTCATACCTTTGTTTCTCATTACAAGTTGGACTTGGCCTCTAGAGATAGGGCCAGTTTTGGTTCCACGGTTCTCAAGAGTCTGTTCCATTGAGCCACCCGGGATACAGGTGCTAGGGACGCGGTCCCATCCAGCAAGAATGAAGGCGAGATTGACAACTTAACATTTAGAAGTTATGTACCTACCATAACGTTCCATGTTAGTTGTCTTCTCTCGCCTTCTTTCTTGCGTCCCTCCCTCCTTCCCCCTGGCCTGGACAGATCTTGGAGAGTTCCTTTTATTCTGTTTCCTCTGGTATGTTGTTAGGAGGATCCCTTTTTTTAGGAACCATTGTTCCTAATTCTTTTAGGATAGTCTTTAGCAGGGTAAGTTAGCTACCAAACGAGATCTGAGGTAGTTCCGCCTTGCATCATGGGATATAGGGTTGCCTCGAGCTGGTAAAAGGAGTTCTCGAGCTAAAGCAAGTGCGGAGCCGAGGATCGGCTCCGAACCCATCCAGCAAGAAAGAAGGCGAGAGAAGACAACTAACATGGAACGTTATGGTAGGTACATAACTTCTAATTCCTGTATTTAAATTTTTGTTACAGTCACAAGCGAAGACAGGAAGTTGGAGACTGAACACACTTAAAAAGACATTCCTTGTCCTTATGTATTCATAAAGGCAAAAGTCACATATTCTTAATTCCGTGAGAACAAAAAACTAATTACATTTATACAAAAGAGAAGAGAAAGAAAATAGGACATTACATTTTAACTCCATTTCCTTTAACCTGGCATTCCCCTTGGCATCAAACCACGTGTTAAACATTTCCCACCAGAACTCAAAATGGCAGTACTTTTGTGTAACCACACACACACAAACACACACACACACACACACACACACACACACACACACACACACACACACACACACACACACACAATAAATACATGTTTATACAAGGATGCAAGTCACGTTACTTTTTCACGTGGGAGGCAAAGCCCCCACACTCCTTTGCTTAATTTTTCTCTGAATTTGTTGTAATTTCAAAAAAGAACATGAATCCAATCAAATAAAAGACAGTGAAAGCAAGTGTCTCAGTGATTCTTTGTTCTCAGCATAAAAGCAATGCATTACTGTTGATCTAAAAATCTTTGTTGTAACATGTAGCAAGTGAAGAAAACAATGGAAAAACAAAAGTGAGCATGTCAGCTTAAGCAAATAGAAACTGAGCAATTCCAAGTTCGAAGACCTGAAGAAAACCACACAGCGTTTAGCTACATATCTTTTACCTTGTCCAATTTGACCACTAATTCTTTAGTATTTCAGTCTGTTCTTATTCATTTCTCCACATTACTACTGCAGTCTGATTCGTTCTGATTTGTGGAAAGGTATTCTCTGTCTATCTGTCTGTCTCTGTTTCTAGAGAATTCTGTAGTAATGATTTGATTTCAGGTCTGTTTGAGGGACTGATGTGTGGCCAGCAGCCATTTTTTGTTGGGTCTTAGCGTGCTTTGTTTCTTGTGTCCCATGGGATGACACATATACAAGGAACACCATGACTCCTTCTCACTTTCATCTGTAGTTTCTACCCTCCTTTCTTGCCACTACATTTCTTTTGGCCTTTGCAAAGATCAGAGAGCTGGTAGGCAGTAGTTGTCTGAATCCTTGGTCAGTTTAGCGATATATGAGACAGGTTAAGAAACAAGTCATCTTACTTTAATATACTAGTTGTATAAACATATATATTAGGACAGTTTAGGAGTGATTTCTTTCTAGTTGTCCCTGGGGCTGCCTATTCAACCTGTATCAGTATTTCTAATTTCATTCCCTGCATCATATCTGCCATTTGTTTGACTTCACTTTAACAGGAAACTTATAGAGCATTTCTAGTGCATTTTTATTCAGTTTACTGTGTCATGTTCCTTTTTTAATTTCTTCATGGCTCCTCAACTTCCAGATAGCGCTGTAGTAATTATAAAACATCCACCAAGCAACATACCATTTCTGGGACTGAAGTGCAATATAAAGTCATTGCACTACTTAGATTTCAATGAGGACACCTGAAGGAGGAGGATAAAACCTTTAGAAAGGTGAGATCAACTATTTTGAAGACATGATAGTCTTAATCGATGAAAAGGAAAGACCACAGAGTTTGTATAGAAAAAAAAAAGATATTCAAGATAAGTTGTCTTCTTTTACTAAACATCAGGATAAACCAAACCCACGTTTTCCCATTTCTTGTCAGTTGCTGAGGCCAGTCTTATATGAATTGCATCTTTCTTTTCTATCTTTAGTCCCTTTTTCTCCTGTCTATCTTGGGCTGTTAGGACACCTTGTACATAGATTTTTGCACTTTATAAATACAATTATTCTGGCTTTCTAGGCTGTTTGATCTTGCTTCCTTTGATGTGCTTATCATTTGTGCATATTATTCCAGATGTTATGTGATCCTATCTCGCCTACATTCTGACTGATGGGTTCGGAGCCGATCCTCGGCTCGACTCTGCACGCTATGCCAAAGAGCGAAGTCTCTTATTGGCTGAGCGTACTATATCCCAGGATGCACCACTACCAGTCCCCAGATCTCGCTTTGCGCTAACAAGCGAAGACGTGGTCTCGAGCTTGGCTGAGCTAAGTAGTGTTTTTCACTTACTTTCCTGTCAGGAATTTCTTTAAAATTCAACAAAAAGCTGTTTTAACAGCTATCTAGTGGATTTTGTGTATGAATGAGTAATTTTCCTTGGTAAAATATTGTGTAGTGACTGTGTTTTTGTCAGACTAGAGGTCCCATCGGAGTTGAAGGGCCTTCCCCTGTCAGTTCGTTGTTTGGCTAATTCCCTATTATTTTTAGGGGTCTTGGATCCATTACTTCTTTTTTGGTATTGTGTTTAGTCCTTGTTAAAAAGAAGAAGAGAGAGGAAAGAAAATTCTTCAGTGTTAGTCAGTGTGTTTTTTGTGTTTCTTCTTGGCTAGTTCACTGTATTTGGATTGCCATAATGTCACAGGCTCCTAGGCCTTCAGGATTTAAAAAGTGCACTAAGTGCAGTTTTAAGATGTCGATCACAGACGACCACTCTCTCTGTGTGTATTGTTTGGGCGCCAAACATTTACATGAGTCCTGTAGTGTGTGTCACGCGTTTTCCTCGAGGGTCCTCCAAGAAAGGAAAAATAAACTTATATTAAAAGGCCTTATTAAACCTTCATTTGAAGAGGCATTAGCTTCCTCTCCTGCTCCTGCTAAAAGAAAAGGCGCCGGCTCCGACCAGTCCGTCGGAACCGACCGCCAAAAACATAGGCAGGCTTCTCCTTGCTCCACGGACTTGAGCCGAGGGCGAACGGTCTGCCTCGATGCCTCCAGCCTCGACTCCTCTGGGTTCGGAGACGCCGCCTGGGGCATCGAGGCGGGTCATCTTCATCGGCTCCACTGATCTCGGAGCCGATGAAGGTTGTCCGCTCAGACACTTCCTCCTCGGCGCCAAGCCCTTTGGCACCGATGGAAATTGGTTCGACATTCCTTCGGGCGCCGATAATTGTAGAGTCGATTCGGGCGGTCCCCTAGTCCCTTGGAGCCGTTGGAGAGGCCTACTCGGACCCATTCAGTCTCTTCCAGGTCATCAAGGATGTCAGATTCGGACATAGACAGGGTGCTCCAAAGACTGTTCCAGTCACCAGTCTTCCAGAAATTTGTTTGCTCCGACCCAATTGGCTTGGAGCCGATAGCCTCCATTGCCATTCCTCCTCCGACCGCTTGGCTCGTCGGAGCAGGTGCAGATGGAGCCAGTAGATACTAGGGTCGGCTCCAACCCTTACTCCAACCCGCCTTCGGGTCCGAGTTTAGCACGGACTTCTTCGGCCGGACCCGGGGTGACGTTTGGGACCAATGCTGTCGGTTCCGAGCCTTCCTCTCGGTGCTTCGCGGGACTTCCGTCTGCTATCATGGCTCGGGACCGGACCCTCCCAGGATTCTGGGGTCCGGCTTTCAGAGCTATGAGGAGTGCTTTGGCCAAGTCTTCTTGGCCATCTCTGCAGCTTTACGGCACCTTCCTGGGCATGGAGACTGGGTCTTTGGCAGTTCCCTGTCTCTAAGCAGCGGAGCCCGGGCCTGAGGTTACCCCACTGGGGTTCCCCTCCTCCTGAGGGTTCTTCGGAGTTGTCTTGGAGGAGCCCCAAGGAAGAGATCGTGCAAGAGGAAGCACGTGGACTCCCCCGACGAGTCTATTACATCGGACACTGATCTTGATGATGCGGAAGGGTCCCCAAAGTCGTCCTCGGATGATGTCTCATTTGCGGACATTCTAGAGATCCTTAAGCAACGAGGCGGCTGGAATTCCAAACCCCCCTCCGCTGATGAGTCGGTGTTTCTCAAGGCCTTGGGCTCAGCCTCCGCCTCCTGGGTGTCTCCACCCTTCGACGAGCTCCTGGATTTGGTTTGTTGGAGGGCGTGGGAACATCCAGATACTGTGGAACCAGTGCCTTCTCGCCCTAACAAATTTTTGTCTGCCCCACCCGAGAAGGAGTTCTTAACTAAAGGCGTGGCTGTAGATGCCATGGTGGTGGCATCTGCTACCCAGCAGGACGTGGCAGAGGCTTCAATGTCCGTCCATCCTCCTAATAAGGAGTCTAGGAGCATGGACCGATGCAGCGCACCCTGACTTCAGCGGCCTTTACTCTGAGGTCCCTGAATTATTTGGCACATTTCACCAGACTACAGAGGGATCTGGTCAAGGAGCTCTCAGACTCCCTCTCAGGTAACCTACCTGAGCAGCTAGCCCAGTCGGTTAGCTCTCAGTTGGCTATCCTCACCTCGATTTCTAACTCGTCCATGAGGCTCATTTCATATGCGGCAAGGGGCAGAGGCAGGCACAGGCGTGGCTCTCGGAGACAAGCCTGGCTCCGCTTGTGTCATTTGCGGAGGCCTTCAAGTCTTCCTTTGCCGACGCTCCCTTTGATGGGTCCTCTTTGTTTGGACCCAAGGTAAAAGACACTCTTACCCGCTGTGAGCAAGAGGGAAAGACTTTATCTGCCGTAGGAGCACGTTATTCCACTCCCTTTCGGCCTTATCCCAAGGCTAAAAGAGGAGGGAAGATGTGGTTCCGCAAATCACAGAAATTCTTTCCTCAACAGCAGAAAGATTCCCCTTCCAGAGGCAGAGGACGGGGAAATTTTTCTGGGAGACGCCGTCCCAGAGGCGGCAGAGGTCCCCGCAACACTGGAGACCGCAAGTTCTTTCGTGGCTCTTCAGCCTCCCACACTTCATGAGGGATTGCCCGGCTGTGCTGCTCCGGAGCCAGTCGGGTGCCGATTTGCCAAGCACCGAAAAGCCTGGGAGTCTATTACTCAGGACAGATGGGTGCTTCGGATAATTGCCGGAGGTTACACCATTCCCTTCACATACTCTCCCCACCGTCCAAAAATCGCGGACCCAGCACCCAGTCAAAGGGAAATAGCAGCAGTAGAAGCTTCAAAGCTGGTAGAAAAAGGAGTCATGCAACCGGTCCCCACAGACCAGATCGGATCCGAAACTACTCAAGGTTCTTTTAGTGCCAAAAGACAGGGGACCTGAGACCCATTTTGGATCTCAGCAAACTAAACCAGTCCGTCATGAAGTCCAAATTCGAATGGTCACTTTACAATCCATTTTCCCATTGTTGGAGAAAGATGTTTGGATGTGCTCCATAGATCTCAAGGACGCCTATTATCACATACCGATACATCAGGCGTCCAGGAGGTATCTGCGCTTCAGCCTGGGAGACAGTCATTTCCAATTTTGTGCACTGCCCTTTGGTCTCACCACAGCCCCCAGGGTGTTCACCAAGTGTCTGGCAGTAGTGACTGCTCACCTGAGGAGTCTCGGATTCCAAGTGTTTCCCTATCTGGACGACTGGCTCCTGACTGCCACCACCAGGCATCTACTACTAGAGAACCTACAAGCCACTATCTCCCTGGGTGCTTCCTGGGAATTACATTCAACTGGTCAAAGTCTGTCTTGCTGCCTTCTCAGCGCATAAGATTCATAGGAGCAGAGATAGACTCAAAATTTACGTGCTTCTTCCTTCCTACCGAAAGGATTCAAACATTACAAGGTCAAGTCCGAGCCCTGCTTCTAAGATCCAAAGCCCCAGCCAGGATGGTCCTGCAACTTTTAGGTTCAATGTCTGCCACGGTTCTCCTAGTTCCTCTGGCAAGATTGCACATGAGGATTCTTCAGTGGCTGTTATCGACACAATGGTCTTTTCAGGATCTCCCCCTCAATCATCACATACTGATTACAGAAACGTGCAAACGGGACCTCCGCTGGCGGCTTCTAACATCCAATCTGAATCAGGGAAGACCTTTTGTTATACCCTCCGGTGGCCACCTTGACAACGGATGCCTCCCAGACGGGTGGGGGGCATTGTCTGGGCAGGTCAGTTCAGGGTTCTTGGCTTCCAAACGAAACATTTCTCCATATCAATGTGTTGGAAATGAGGGCTGTACTTCTGTCCCTACAAGCCCTCCACAAGTTTCTCCCTCAAGGCATTATCGCTATCCACACAGACAACATGTCGGTGGTCTGGTATCTAAACAAACAAGGAGGGACCAGATCTTACCCCCTTTGCAGAGAGGCCATGAGGGTGTGGGAATGGGCAGTGGCTACCAACCGCTTCCTGGTAGCGACCCACATTCCAGGAAAATCAAATGTATTGGCAGACAGACTGAGCAGGACTATTCTCTCTCCTCACGAGTGGTCCCTGAACGAAACAGTCGCAGCTCAGATTTTCAAAAGATGGGGGATTCCGTGCTGCGACCTGTTTGCAACACCACACAACACAAAGTGCAGAAGGTTCTTTTCCTTGACCCCCCGTCAAGGAGAGGCAGCTACGGATGCTCTAGTCCAACCTTGGCCAACAGGACTGCTTTATGCTTTCCCTCCGGTTCCACTCCTCCCCAAAGTCATCCAGAAAGCTTCCCAATTGGGGTCCACAATGATTCTAATTGTTCCGTACTGGCCTCGTCAGGTATGGTTCCCCTACCTACAGAAATATACTCTGGACGGTACTTGGTTTTTGGATCTAACTCCGGACCTTCTGGTTCATCAGTCGGGTCAACAGCACCAGTCCCTTCACACTTTGAAATTAACAGCTTGGCTCCTCCACTTCCAACTTTAGTCAGAAATCACACCTTGGACCCGGAAGTTATTCACATTTTATCTTCAGCCCACAAACCCACCACTAAGAAATTGTATCTCAGTAAGTGGAAGAGGTTTGCTATCTGGGCTCAACTCAGAGGCTTAGACCCTATTACTGCCCCGATACCAGAGGTCTTGAAATTTTGACATCCTTGTTTAATCAAGGATCTTCAGTCTCTACTATTAAAGTCCAATTAGCAGCTATCTCCAAATTTCACGACTCCATAGACCCACCGTTGATGAGCAGCAGACTATGTAAAACTTTCATGAAAGGTGCTGTGCTTTTAAGACCCCCAGTTTTTCATCCTGCGCCTCCGTGGGATCTTGATTTGGTACTTCGTGCCTTAACATCTGCTCCTTTTGAACCGGCTGCTACATGTGAGTTGAAATATCGGTCTTGGAAAACTGCCTTCTTAATTGCTATTACCTCTGCAAGAAGAGTTTCAGAACTTCAAGCCCTATCTATCAAACCACCGTACTTGATTTTTCACAAGGATAGAGTATCACTTAGACCTAATCCATCTTTTGTTCCCAAAGTTTGTTCTAATCTCTGTCTCCAACAATCTCTAGAGCTACCAGTTTTCTTTCCAAAATTTTCAAGCAAAGCGGAATACACCTTGCATATGTTGGATGTTCATAGGCAATTGCGCTTCTATCTAGACAGGACTCAACAAATTCGGAAAACAGATCAATTGTTTGTGTCCTTTTCAGATAATAAACTGGGTCAAACCATCACTAAAGCCACTATTGCCAAATGGATTAGAGATTGCATAACTCAGGCTTATTCCTCTTCAAATAAGCAACTTACAACATCTGTCAAAGCCCACTCTACTAGAGCTATGGCTACCTCTATTGCATTTCATTCCAAGCTCGCTATTTCTGAGATTTGTGCTGCTACTTGGTCCAACCCGCACACTTTCATTTCCCACTATAAATTGGATGTGGCATCTAAAGGGCGAGCATCATTTGGTTCCATGGTACTCGGGAGTGTTTTCCAGTGAGCCACCCAGGATGTAGGTGCTAGGGACGCTGTCCCATCAGTCAGAATGTAGGCGAGATAGGATCACATAACATCTTTTAGTTATGTACTCACCATAACTTCAGATGTTTGGGATCCATCTCGCCTACATTCCTAATACCCACCCTCCTTCCCCCCGCCTTGGAGATCAGAAGAGATTGAACGGTTTGAGTTCTACTGTTTTTATCTTGTATCATCTGTCAGTGTTATATAAGCAGTGCATGCGTGTGTGCATGTATGCGGACAAACTAGATCTGGGGGACTGGTAGTGGTGCATCCTGGGATATAGTAAGCTCAGCCAATAAGAGACTTCGCTCTTTGGCATAAGCGTGCCGAGTCGGAGCCGAGGGATTGGCTCCGAACCCATCAGTCAGAATGTAGGCGAGATGGATCCCAAACATCTGAAGTTATGGTGAGTACATAACTAAAAGTTATATGGGGTATACACCTGTAAACGCTAATGAGCTAGCTACAGTAATTTAAAATATTGTGTGGTATTCAAAAGTTGTAGTTAAGTTTGAATGTTGAAAGTGTGGGAGCTACGCTAACATCTCATGGTCATGTAGTATTTATTTAACCTTACAATCTGATATGGTGCCATGTGGTGAAATATCTGACTAAACAGAAGAAATATATCCACAAAAGTAAATAAATATATGTGCTTTTAAGAGTCTGTATATTTGGAACTACAAAAGTGTAATTCTCAGTGGAATAATTACTCTGCTGCAGCCACCATGATTTATTTAATTGCAATGGAATCTGGCAGACAACTGGAAACTTTGCATCTGGAAATTTAATATGTTATGTGATCCTATCTTGCCTACATTCTGTACTGATGGGCTCTGAGCCGATCCCTCGGCTCCGACTCGGCACGCTTATGCTATAGAGCGAGGCCTCTTATTGGCTGAGCTATCTTTATCCCAGGATGCACCACCACTAATCCCCCAGATCTCGTTTGCCGCTTACAAGCTTAGACGTGGTCTCAACTTGGCTGGGCTAAGTACTATTTATTTAGGCTTTTTCCTGTCAGAAATTTGCTTGCTTTAAACCCAAAAGCTGTTTTAACAGCTATTGTTGTCATACGAGTGTGTATTGATCAATTTCTGTTGTGAAATTCGTGTTTTTCGTCAGGAAGGTTTCCGTTTTAGTTAGAGGGGCCTTCCCCTGTTGCCTTGCTATTACTGTTTCTTTCGTGGGTCAAGTGCCCGTTTAAGTTAGAAGGTCTTGACTCTCCCTCTTTCTGTGTGTTTGTTCAACTGTATTGTTAAAAAAAAAAAAAAACTAAACTTTTTTCTATTGTTGCTCTTAAACTGTTTAGTTTGTGGTATTTCTCTTCATACAGGTACTGTTTTTGAAATTAGTTAAGTCCAAAGAGCATAGACCCTCCGGGTTTAAAAAGTGCACGAGGTGTGGTTATAAAATGTCCATAACGGACGACCACTCCTCGTGCGTCTATTGCTTAGGCGCCAAGCACCTACAAGAATCTTGTAGCATGTGTCACGCCTTCTCATCAAGGGTCCTCCAGGAGAGGAAAAACAAATTAATCCTTAAGGGGTTAATTAAGCCATCCTTCGAGGAGGCTTTATCTTCCTCTCCTTCTCCTTCAAAAAAGAAGAAAGCGTCTGCTCCGACCAGTCAGTCGGAACCGACTGCTAAAAAATCTAAGCAGACTTCTCCATCGGCTCCACGGACTTCGGAGCCGAGGGCGGAACGGTCTGCCTCGATGCCTCCAGCCTCGACCCCTCTGGTTTCGGAGCCGAGGACTGGGGCATCGAGAGGCGGGTCACCTTCATCGGCTCCACTGATATTGGAGCCGATAAGGGTTACCGGCTCAGACTCTTCCCCCTCGGAGCCGAAGTCCTTATCGGCACCGAGGGAAATTGCCTTGAGATCTCCCTCGGAGCCGATAGTGGTAGAGTCCATTCGGAGCCGGTCCCCGAGTCCTTTGGAGCCGATGGAGAAATCGGTTCGGGCCCGATCGGTATCCTCCAGATCATCCAAGATGTCTGATTCGGACATCGACAGGGTGCTCCTAAGACTCTTCCAGTCTCCGGTGTTCCAAAAGCTAGTTTCGGCTCCAGCCCATTCGGCTTTGGAGCCGATGGTCCACTTCCCTACTATGGTTCCTCCTCCAACAGCCTCGGCACCGTTGGAGCCGGTGCTGGTGGAACCGGTGGAGGTTTTAGGGTCGGGCCCGACCCTTGCTCCAACTCCGGCTCTTGGGTCGGAGTTCAGTACACGGACTTCTTCCGTCGGCCCTGGGGGGGAGGCGTCTGGATTGATGTTTTCGGTCCCAAGTCTCCCTCTTGGTGCGTCAGCGGCGGGAGTGCCGTCCACTGTCGTGGCCACAGAGGTGGGACCCTCCCAGGATTCTGGTGGTTCCGCCTTCAGGGTTATGAGGAGTGCGTTAGCCAAATCTTTCTTGGCTACCTCCGCGGTCTCCCCAGCTCCTTCCCTGCATACCGAGACTGGGTCTTTGGCAGTCCCCCTGTCCTTAGACAGCGGAGCCCCGGGGCCTGAGGTTACCCACACTGGGGTTTCTCCCCCTCCTGGAGGTCCTTCTGAAGCCTCTTCGGAAGAACCCCCCAGGAAGAGATCGTGCAAGAGGAAGCACGTTGACTCCCCTGATGAGTCTCTTACATCAGACACTGATCTCGATGATGCAGAGGGGTCCCCTAAGTCGTCCTCAGATGATGTCTCCTTTGCAGACATCCTGGAAGCCCTAAAACAACGAGGCGGCTGGCAGTCCAAACCCCCTTCTGCTGATGAGTCTGTGTTCCTGAAGGCCTTCGGGGCTCAGCCCTCCGCCTCCTGGGTGTCTCCGCCCTTCGATGAGCTCTTGGATTTCACCTGTCGAAGGGCGTGGGAACACCCAAACTCTGTGGAACCGGTGCCTGCTCGTCCGAATAAGTTCCTCTCGGCACCCCCTGAAAAAGAGTTTCTAACTAAAGGTGTGGCTGTAGATGCTTTGGTGGTGGCATCTGCTACCCAGCAAGATGTAGCAGAGGCTTTGACGTCCGTCCATCCTCCTAATAAGGAGTCTAGGAGCATGGATCGTGCAGGCGCACCCCGAGTTCAGCGGCCTTTACATTGAGGTCCTTGAACTACCTTACGCACTTTACCAGATTTCAGAGGGATCTGATTAAAGAACTATCCGATACCCTCTTGGGTAACCTGCCTGAGGAGCTGGCCCAGACGGTTGGCTCTCAGCTGGCTACAATGTCGTCCATCTCAAACTCGTCCATGAGGCTCATTTCTTATGCGGCCGAAGGGGCGAGTAGAGCGACGGGTACAGGCATTGCTCACGGAGACAAGCCTGGCTCCGCCTGTGTCATTTCGGAGGCCTTTAAGTCTTCCTTTGCCGACGCCCCCTTTGATGGGTCCTCCCTCTTTGGACCCAAGGTAAAGGACACACTGACCCGCTGTGAACAGGAGGGTAAGACTCTGACTGCCGTAGGGGCACGATTTTCCACTCCCTTTCGGCCTTATCCCAAGGCTAAAAGAGGAGGGAAAATGTGGTTCCGTAGATCTCAGAAGCCTTACCCCTCTCAGCAGGAGGATTCCCCTACCAGAGGCAGGGGAGGGGGAAATTCTTCCGGAAGGCGCCGTCCCAGAGGCGGCAGAGACCCTCACAACACTGGAGACCGCGAGTCCTTTCGTGGCTCTTCAGCCTTTCACAGTCCCTGAGGGATTGCCCGACTGTGCAGCTCCGGAGCCAGTCGGGGGGTCGTTTCTCGAAGCACCTAAAAGCCTGGGAAGGTATCACTCAGGACCGATGGGTGCTTCGAATTATCACCGGAGATTACACCATCCCATTCTCTCATTCCCCCCCTCAGTCCAAAAAAATCCCGGACCCGCCACCCAGTCAACGGGATACTGCATCCTCAGAAGTTTCAAAGCTGCTACAAAAAGGAGTCATCCAACCGGTCCCCGCAGACCAGTTCGGATTAGGGACTTACTCAAGATTCTTTTTGGTGCCAAAAAAGACCGGGGACTTGAGGCCCATTTTGGACCTCAGCATCCTAAACCGTTCAGTCAGAAAGTCCAAGTTCCGAATGGTCACCCTACAAACCATTCTCCTATTGCTGGAGAAGGGTGTTTGGATGTGCTCCATAGATCTCAAGGACGCTTATTACCATATTTTGGTACATCAAGCGTCCAGGAGACATCTGCGCTTCAGCCTAGGAGGCAGTCATTTTCAGTTCCGTGTGCTGCCCTTTGGTCTCACCACAGCCCCCAGGGTGTTCACCAAGTGTTTGGCAGTCGTGACTGCTCACCTGAGAAGTCTAGGATTCCAGGTGTTTCCGTATCTAGACGACTGGCTCCTAACTGCCACCTCCAGGCATCTACTACTGCAGAGCCTTCAAGCCACTATATCACTGGGCAGTTCCCTTGGAATCACCTTCAATTGGCCAAAGTCTGTGTTGCTGCCATCTCAACGAATAAGATTCATAGGGGTAGAGATAGACTCAAACCGAATGCGGGTCTATCTACCTCCAGACAGAATACAAACCATACAGACTCAAGTTCGAGCCTTACTTCCCAGGTCCAAAGCTCCAGCCAGGATGGTCCTGCAGCTATTGGGATCCATGTCCGCCACGGTTCTTCTAGTCCCCTTGGCAAGGTTGCACATGAGAATTCTCCAGTGGCTTCTCTCAGCTCAGTGGTCCTTTCAGGAACTCCCTCTCAGTCACCTCATATGGATCACGGAATCTTGCAAACGGGACCTTCGCTGGTGGCTAGTACCCTCCAATTTGGATCAGGGACGACCCTTTGTTCTACCTCCTCCTGCGGCCACTTTGACCACGGACGCCTCCCAGATGGGGTGGGGGGAGCATTCCCTGGGCAGGTCACTCCAAGGCAAATGGCACCCGGAAGAGACCCTACTTCATATCAACATCCTAGAAATGAGGGCAGTACTTCTGTCCCTTCAAGCCCTTCACGATTATCTCCCTCAGGGCGTAATTGCCGTTCACTCAGACAACATGTCAGTTGTCTGGTACCTGAACAAACAGGGAGGGTCCAGATCCTATCCTCTTTGCAGAGAAGCCATGAGAGTTTTGGGAATGGGCAGTCTCGACCAAACGCTTTCTAGTGGCTACTCACATACCGGGCAAGTCCAATGTGATAGCCGACAGATTGAGCAGAACCATCCTCTCTCCTTATGAATGGTCTCTGAATATGACAGTTGCAAGTCAGATTTTCAGCAGATGGGGAGTTCCGTGTTGCGACCTCTTCGTGACTCCTCTGAATGCGAAGTGCAAAGAATTCTTCTCTCTAACCCCGGCTCCGGGGAAGAGCCCCATGGACGCACTAGTCCATCCTTGGCCCACCGGCTTGCTTTATGCCTTCCCACCAGTTCTTCTCCTTCCCAGGGTGATTCAAAAGGCATCTCTCTTGGGGAGCAAAATGATCTTAATTGCTCCTTACTGGCCTCGTCAAGTATGGTTTCCCTACCTTCGGAAATATGCTCTGGAAGGTTCATGGTTCCTGGATCAGATCCCAGATCTTTTGGTTCATCAGTCGGGACTATTCCACCAATCCCTGCACACCTTAAAACTGACTGCTTGGCTTCTCCTCTTCCGACTATAGTCAGGAGTCATACATTGGATCCAGAGGTTGTACACATATTATCTTCGGCCCGTAAGTCTGCTACAAAGAAACTGTATTCTAGCAAATGGAAAAGATTTGCTATTTGGGCTCAACTCCGGGGCCTGGACCCCATCTCTATTCCCGTGGCAGAAGTACTAAAATTTTTAACTTCTCTTTTCAATCAAGGCTCTTCAGTCTCTACCATCAAGGTCCAATTGGCAGCGATTTCCAATTTTCACGAATCCATAAACCCATCTTTAATGAGCAACAGATTGTGTAAGACCTTCTTGAGAGGTGCTGCTCTGTTGAGACCTCCGATTTCTCATCCTGCACCTCCATGGGATCTCGATATAGTGTTACGCGCCTTGACTTCCTTCCCCTTTGAACCGGCGGCTACATGTGATCTGAAGTTTCTATCATGGAAGACAGCTTTTCTGGTGGCAATTACTTCTGCCAGAAGAGTTTCAGAGCTTCAAGCTTTGTCAGTAAAACCCCCGTACTTGGTTTTTCACAAGGACAGAGTATCCCTCAGGCCAAATCCTTCCTTTGTCCCTAAAGTTTGTTCCAGTTTCTGCTTACAACAATCGTTAGAACTTCCAGTTTTTTTCCAAAATATTCTAACAAAGCGGAATTCATATTCCACACACTAGATGTCCACAGGCAGTTGCGTTTTTATTTAGACAGGACCAAACAAACAAGGAAAACGGATCAGTTGTTTGTATCCTTTGCAGACAATAAATTGGGCAAAGCTGTCACAAAGGTCACTATTGCCAAATGGATCAGGGACTGTATTACTCAAGCTTATTCCTATTCTAACAAAGAGCTTACCACCTCTGTCAAAGCTCATTCTACAAGGGCTATGGCTACTTGATAGCATTTCATTCTAAGCTTGCCATTAGTGACATTTGTGCTGCAGCTACATGGTCTTCCCGCACACTTTTATTTCCCACTACAAATTGGATGTGGCATCTAGAGGACGAGCTTCATTTGGTTCCACAGTGCTCAGGAGTGTTTTCCAATGAGCCACCCAGGATTTAGGTGCTAGGGACGCTGTCCCATCAGTACAGAATGTAGGCGAGATAGGATCACATAACATCTTTTAGTTATGTACTTACCATAACTTTAGATGTTTGGGATCAATCTCACCTACATTCCTAATAACCCACCCTCCTTCCCCCTTCCTTGGAGATCAGAGGATATCAGAAGGTCCGAATCTTGTTGTTTCATCTTGAAACATCTAACAATGTTATATAAACAAGTTGTGCACGTGTGCATGAATGCGGACAAACAAGATCTGGGGGATTAGTGGTGGTGCATCCTGGGATAAAGATAGCTCAGCCAATAAGAGGCCTCGCTCTATAGCATAAGCGTGCCAAGTCGGAGCCGAGGGATCGGTTCCGAGCCCATCAGTACAGAATGTAGGTGAGATGGATCCCAAACATCATAAGTTATGGTAAGTACATAACTAAAAGTTATTCCTTTTTGCAGGTGGTTTAGTTGAAAAATCTCAGATTAAGGAAGTTAGGTGTCATGCATCCTTGTATTTTACTAGGGAAGAATCACTAAAGATATTTAACTCTTTTTTTTTTTTTCCCCTTGATTAGGACAAATATAAACAACACTTTCAAGAAAAATTCTATGAATATTGATAGCCAAAAAGAATTTGCCATTTACTAAACATTAATTCTTTAAAAACATACACAGTTCTGAATAGACTATAAATGCATATGTTATGGAACTGAAGAATAGAGCAAAATAAAATTAACTCTCTAAATGTTCACAATGATAACAATAAAATGGCAGACCCTAGAGAAAAAGATCAGTAATTGTCAGCCCAGAAATATTTTGACATTTATTAGTTATGGGGAGTGCCTTCTGTGTGGAGTCTGCATGTCCTCCCCGTGGGTCAAGTGGCGTTCCGAAAGGCATGCGTGAATGGGCGTGCCTTCGTTGAAGGTTGGGCGTCAAACTGGCAACTCGGCACCGTGAAAATCTACTGCCAGTCATTAGTGGACCGGAGTTCCACTGTGGGGACCCCTAACCGGGAAAAGCCGAAAGACAACAGTTCTTTAGAACAGCACAAGGTCCTACAGAGCCTATAGATACATATATCTCTAAATGGAAGAATAGAGCCAAAGTCTGTAAAATTGATGAGCTGCATATATTTGAAAGCATTAAAATAATTTTGGTATACAAAATTGGGAAACAAATGGGGCAGTCTTTTAAGAGAAACAGATCTAGTTTTTATTGTCTAGAGCAAATGAAATTATTAAAATGCTCAAAGAATAAATAAAAGTAATTAAATCCAGAAAAGGCAAGCTGCATTGTAAAACCAGTAGAGGTGAAAAAGAGAGTGGTGTGTGATTCCAAGATGAAGAGTAGAGAAAATGTTGCATCACTGTAAGGCTTTTAGTCGATATGTCTAAAAGCATGACAGAAATAATTGTTCTACAAAATCTGTGCCAGAAAAAGGCATTTTTCTAAAATGTGTAAATGAAAAACAAATCTGTTCAAAATAACTAGTGCACAGTTAAACAAAATATGGTGATTAATTGTTATGAAAAATACATCTGAAGTATGGAGACTGCGCAAGGCTGACTATTACAAAGAAATAGTGAGAATGAATGGATAAATATGGAATTTAGAGTTGATACAGGTACAGAGTGTTGTATCTTGCTAGAACATAACTTTGAATAGCTGCAGTTGAAAATATAAAAATATTTGTGTGTTGTGAAGAAAATGAAAACACTGTTGTGTGTGCCAACATGTCTGGCAGGAGATTTGTGTATATTCTCAGATTAACTTGTATTGCATGCCAGCATGTCTAATTGTGAAAATGTAAATACGTTTTTGAAGTGTTGAGTATTTCCCTGTTTATACAAAATGTTTAAAGAATCTGTCAGTGTTTTGATACATTTCTAATTGCACATGTTTGTGAGGGAGATTCTAAAGTACAAACTGTCTATGGAGAATCAACTGATCAGTAGATGATGTAATTAGTGTTCCTGGTTGCTATGTGATTACTTGAACAGCTGATTGACAGGAAAAAGAACTTTTTTCAAACAGCTGACTATTATTTTTAAAATAAGATAGTTGAGACTGTTAACCTGGAATATAAAAGAGACTGCTGAAGTTAGTGCTGAACAATTAGTTAAGAGCAGCAGTTAGTGAAGAGTTGCAGTCAGTGAATACTCAAGAAAAAAGACTCGCCAAAAACTGTAAGCCTGACTTTGCCTTTCTGTTATGCAGTAAATTAAATCAGTGGCAGTATTCTCCAGTTAGAGTAGGAAAGTTTAGTTATTTAGATAGAATTTTTTTCTAAAATGTGGACTTTCCTACGGTTTAATTTTACATTTCTGGTCACTGAATTCTGATGTTTATTGAAAATTATTAATTTACATTCTTGTAATCATTTTACTTGCTATTAAAATTTTTTCATTACTTTTCATTGTGGCTGGACAATCAGTGTGTTCTTTAGAGATTAGAGAGTGTTTATACCTGTTTGATAGTCCTCACATCACCTTGAATGCATGGCTGCTTCTGGTCTTTTGCTATTTAATTTTTAATAATTGATCACCCTTTTAAGGGTGTGTAGACCTGTCTGACTCTGGTGGTAGCATTTACCATTTATATTGGGGAGGGGACAGAGCTGGAAATCTGTGTCAGGCTTCCCATAAGTGTTTGTGTGAGATTTGTATTTATTTTGAGTGTGGGTGAGTCAGAGGTCTTAAACCAGAATACACTGCTCTGAAGTGTATGATAAGTACATTTGGGATGGACAGAGGTATACTGCTCTCCCAGGAAAATAGAGCGTGTTCCTGTTGTGCTCTTAAGGAAAATTGTAGAATTTTACTCTTGTGTGCTCTGTGCTCTGGTGTTTTCTGTGACACTCACGCTGGAGTCAGTTTTGGAGATTGAGGCTTCTTAATTACTGACCTGGGTGTAAGTGGGGGGACATCACATTATTGGTAGCAGTCTGGTGGGCTATTAACCAGATGTTACATTAATTGTTGGCAGCTTATTGGGATTTTTAGTTGGATTTCAGTAGCCTGTTGCTAGTTGTCATTAAGGTGTGCACTCTTGACAGCCAGAAGGTAAACATTCAGAATTTCAATTCACCACAGTTTTATTTGTTATTTTGTAGTTGTATAGTCAGGGATAGCAGGCAAGGATGTCAGCAGAAGATTTTAGCAAGCTGAAAAAGATCCAGTTGACTAAGGAGTGTGATGCTAGAGGATTGGTGCATGTCAACCTGACCAAGGAAGCAATGATTTCAGCCTTGGTTGCAGCCACAGCTCAGACCAGCTGTTCAGAGGATATCTAGTTTGTTGTTGGTGATGTGCAGCCTGCCGAGACAGGACAGTGCACCTTTTCTTCAGAGGACCTATGAATCCGTCTGGAGTTGGAGAGACTGCACCTGGAAGCCAAACAACTGGAGAATGAGGAGAAATTGCACCTGGAGACCCAATGTCTGGAGGGTGAGGAGAAACGGCACCAATATGAACTGGGGACCAAACAGCTGGAGACCAAAGAGAGACTGAGGCATTTAGAAGCTGAAGACAACAAGAGACAGGGTGAGGAGAAAGAGAGACAGCTCTGGCATAAAGTGGAGCTTCTAACCCTTTGATAAGGTCATGCAGGTAATGGCGAAGGGAATAACCAGAAGCTGTAAAGATCAGTAAACTTTTCCCTCAGTACAGGGAAGGGGATGACTTTAATAGTTTTATTCATATATTTTATTCATATATTTGAGAGGGTATGTAGACAATATGATGCTGACTGTGCATTCTAGGTTCGGCTCCTGACTCCCTTACTCCATGATAAAGCTGTTTAGGCTGTAACAAAGTTAAAGCATGTAGACATAATCAAATCTTTCAAAAAAATTAATGGAATTAGATTTTGTTCTACATCTGTGCATTTGTGTCACTAAATCAGTAGTGTATGTATTGTCATGCCCCTGTAACTTGTTTTATATAGGGGAAACAAAAAGTGTCTTTAAGTTGCGACTCCAAGAATATGTTAGGGACATAAAAAATAAAAATTTCATAAGTCCTGTTGCCCTGCATTTTAGTCTTTGTCATAGTAAAGATCCTTCTTTATTGAGAGCTTGCATTTTGGAACAAATTATAAATAAAGATGAGGGGAATGTAAAAAAGAAATTGTTGTATAAAGAAACCCTGTATATTTTAAAGTTTAATACATTATCTCCAGGAAGTTTGAACAATGAATGTAACTGGAGGGTTTTTCTTTAAAAGTCTTTTTAAATAGGTGATTAATTGTGTAATTGTATAATTAAGTATAATTGTATGTAATATATATAGAAGTGCTATGTGGTGATTATTTTTTTACTCCTTGAAGGCTGGTTTGTGCCGAGGTACCAGAGTTCTTTTATTAAACTTATTGAATACAGACATCATGGTGCGACTTTTCACTGGCTGAGTAGTTTGGTTTTGTGTTTGAGGATATTCCTGGAGATGTCCTGATAGGGAATGACTTTGATAATGCAGTACCTTGTGTACATGCAGTGACACGCAGTCAGGCTTGGAGAAGGGCATGTAGGTGTGGTAGTCTGAGAGAGACCCAGAAAGATCTCATAGCTGAAGCTGGGACTGGAGTGGTGGCTGTTTCAGAGAAGGTGCTGTCTGGTAGCAGTAAATTTGAATGTGAGCCACAGTTGCTGATGGGTACTGATGTTCGCTTGGACACTTTGTGAGGACTGAGGTAATTGATGGTACCCAGAGTGACAGCAAGGCGCAGGTCGGAAGTGACTAGGCTTCCTGCGGAAGGGGAGCTGGAGAAGGTCACAAAGGTAGAGTTGATACAGGCTCAACTTATGGATTCTACATTACAAAGCTTGAGGGAGATGGCTAAGGAGGCACCTGATGCTCCAGCAAGATGGGAGTCTATATACTGGAACAAAGGTTTGTTGTATAGAGAGTGGACTCCTGGAGGTGGGCTAGAAGGTGAAGTAATACGGCAGTTGGTAGTGCCTAGAGCTTACAGTCTGCCACTTTTAGCCATAGCACATGACATTCCTTTCTCAGGTCATATGGACATAAGACATACTAACAGACATATTATGCAAAATTTCTTTTGGCCCTGGATTACGAAGGATGTGGTATGATATTGTAGGACTTGAGAACAGTGCCAAAAAGTTGATAAAGTAGGGGACAAGGCTACGGCTCCATTAATGCCTTTGCCTGTTATCGTAAGCCGTTTCAGAGTGGCCCTGGACATTGTGGTACCTCTGAGTATTCCAAGTTCTACAGGAAGGAAATACATCTTGGTGGTAGTAGACTGTGCTGCCAGATATTCTTAGGTGGAGGCTCTGTCACTTGAGGCAGAGAAGGTGGCAAATGCTTTGCTAGAAATCTTCAGCAGAATATGTTTTCCATGGGAAACACTGACTGACCGAGGAGCCAACTTCATATCAGACCTGCTGTGGGGTGAAACATCTAAAGGCCACCCTCTACCATCCCCAGACTAATGGTCTTGTGGAGAGGTTAAACTCTACATTGAACACTATGTTACAGGCATTTGCAGACCAGTTTAAAAGGGAGTGGGACAGGTATTTGCCCCATCTGTTGTTTGTGTGCAGGGAAGTACCACAGGAATTTACAGGTTTTTCACCCTTTGTGGTGTTATACGGGCATAGGGTGAGGAGGCCGTAATTCAAGATAAGTAGGAAGGTGAGAGTGAACCTCACAAGGAGTCTGTTGTGGCTTATGTTCTCAGCTTTTGAACAAGACTTAAGGAGCTTATGGGCTTAGCTTAAGAGAACCCAGCAGTGGCCTAACGACAAAAGAAGGTGTGGTATGACAGGAATGCTCGATCCAGAGAGTATGCTGAGAGACTGAAGATAATGGTAATTGTTTCTGTTAGACATTATAAGTTACAAGTAGCTTGGGAAAGGACTCGTTGAGGTAATGAGGAAAATCATTGACGTGAACTACATGATAAATTTCACAGGTAGGAGACACGGGCATAAACTGTACCATGTGAATATGATGAAACCTTATCACGACAGGGAGGCCCTAGTATTGAGCATTCATAGTGGATGGCAGGAAGAGTCTAAAAGGGATATGGTAACCGATCTTTTGGGTGAGGCTAGGATTGACACATTTGTGGAAGAGATTGCCGTATCACAGCAGTTAACTCCTAATCAAGTCTGGGAAATGAAATCGGTAGTGCAGGAATTTGGGGATATGTTCACAGGGAAACCTGGGTGTACTGACTTGGTGCAGCACCATGTGGACACAGGACCCCAAAAACCTGTTAAGCAGGTTCCTTGTAGAGTACATCAGAGAGTGAACTAGACTCTGAAAGAAGAAATAAAGGAAATGCTAGAACTGGGGGTAATTAAAGAGTCTAACAGTCCTTGGGCTTCCCCAGTAGAAGTATGGTAGTGTGAGATTCTGTGTAGACTACCAAAAATTAAAAAGTTGCACAGTGTCAGATGCATACCCCATGCAGAGAACAGATGAAGCCTTAGAACAGCTGGATGGGGCTAGGTATCTGACTACTACTAATTTTGATTAAGGGATACTGGCAGGTACCCTTCACTTCTGCTGCTAGAGAAAGGTCAGCTTTTGTAACCTCTTATGGATTGTATGAATTTATCAGTATGCCTTTTGAATGAATAATGCCCCAGCAACTTTTCAGAGGCTGGCAGGCTGTATCTTGGTAGGAGCAGGGGAATATGTTTTAGCATATGTGGTTGACAGTGCCATTTACAGCCATTCCTAACAGGAACATCTCCAACATGTTAGGGAGATCTTTGATAGATTAAGTAGGGCAGGATTAGCTATTAAACCCAGTAAGTGTCAAGTTGGTATGGCAGACGTCACTTACTTAGGGCACAGAGTTGGTAGTGGTAAAATTAGGGCAGAACCTGTCAAGGTGGAAGCTACTCAAGGTTGGCCAGTTCCTGTTACTAAAAAAACAAGTAGAAGCATTTTTAGGGATAGCGGGGTACTATAGGAAATTGCCCCCAATTACAGTACCATTGCTGCACCCCTTACTGACCTAATTAGGGAAAATAAACCAGACAAGGTAATGTGGACCACAGATTGTGAACAAGCATTCTGAAAACTAAGAAATTTTGGGAGGACCCCTGTGTTAGTTAGCCCAGATTACGATAAAGAATTTATTGTACAGGTAGATGCTTCAAATTATGGGGTGGGGGCTGTACTTAGTCATGTTTCTGCAGAAGGAAAAGTGATCATCACCCAGTGGTGTATCTGAGCTGTAGACTCCAACCTAGAGACTAGTGCTTGCAAACCTTACCACTCTACTTTCTCTCTAGTGGCCAATGCAGCATATTAGCAAAGGGTCCCCCCCTCTCTCTCTCTCTATATATATATATATATATATATATATATATATATATATATATATATATATACACATATATACACACACACACACACACACACTCGCTTAGTTCCAGACATACCCACATAAACACCCACATCCAGTAATCCGCAAACAATCCCCCACAGTCTATCATACTTAATGAAACACTCACCCATACACCCCCCCATACGCATGTCCAGATTCTCAATTTGCTGCCTAACCACACTTTTGCAACCACTCAGACACACATTGATACAGTTTAACACATACACTAATGCACCCCCACCCCCATCCTCGCATGTTCAATAAAGTTAACCTATATTGTGAGTTCTCCTGCAGGACTCAATGTGTGATGTCTATGTTAGAATGGCACTCACTCTTTTCCTCCTTGAGTAACGTTTTACTTGACTGAGCATTTCCTGAATCGCTCAGCGAAGCAAATTGGTAGCTGCAGACATTTCTAGGGAGGAGCACATGGTTATTTAGCATTAGCCACTCCACTTCACTGCTGCATTACCATGCAAGTATGCCTTTGATGCCACACTCCACATCAAGACCCCTGCAAGGGGAAAACTCTAGTGGAAGAGCAGTCTTTGAATCAGAAAGGCTTAACTTGATTGGGAAAACTTCTGAGCTAAGCCTTCCTGATCATGCTAAGCCTTTCTGAATCCCAACCCTGATGCTGTTCCAATGATTCTTGTTCATTGAAATATATTCAAAACACTCAGAAGTAATGTTATACAGTAAATAAAGCATTGCTCATTGAAATATATTCAAAACACTCAGAAGTAATATTATACAGTAAATAAAGCATATGGAAGACCTATGTGTCATTAAGCAATAAGAGCCAACATAATACTTGAACAGTATGGTTACTGTTGTAAAGCAAAGATTTGCATTTGCATTGTTCATTATGATCTGAACAAAGAATTATGAAAGCTATAGAGATCATGGCATGTTGTTTACATTTCAAGAAGTGAATGCCAAATACTGCATTTTTCACATTACTAGATGAAACCCATGTGGCTCGTCTCTTTTTTTTCAATATGCTTTTTTTCTAGAAGAGTAGTTGTGTTTGTTGTGTTGTTTTGTATTTATAAATTATGTACTGATTCTAATATTTTTGTTTCTTTCTAATTTAGTGTTGATTTTGTTAGGCTTTCCTCTGTTGTTTTAGTTGTGTGTTCTCGGGTTTTTATTAGTTCTGAAGTGTTTGTGTGTGTTTACCATTAGGTTTTATTATGTTTGAAGCCCATGAACCCCAGCGGGCTGCAGTGTCGCTCTTGCTGTCGGTGCCGGAATAAGCAGATCCGATGTCACTTTGGCCTCTTTGTTGGTGCTGTTTGTACCATTTCACTCTCCCCAACCCCGGAACTCGAGGGTGGAAGAGGTGAAGGCTGGTCTACCTCAGAGAGAGAGAGAGAGAAGAAGGAGCAGGAGACCTTCTCCAAAAACCGGTTGCTCCCTACTCTCCCTCCGGCTCTGCCTTCCATCTAAGCCTCCCCTGCCCTGGGAAACTTCCTGTTCCTAGAGAGAGAGGAGAGTTCTCACGAGGAGGCACCACCAGGACAGGAGCTAGCCCTTCCAGTTGGCTCCTCCATCTGCTCGGCCTCTGTCGCTCTCCTCTCCTCCTCCCTAACACCTCCCTCTGTTCTCTCCTGGACCTCGGGGAGGAGGCTAGGAAATCTAGGAAAGGTCTCCGATGGGGAGTGCTCTAGCAGTCCGCTCGGGGAGGGACCCCCACCACAGGTGCCCTGATATTCTTCGGCCCCCCCAACGATCGAGGGGCCCCAAATAAAGGCCCCTTGCGCTGGATCTCTGGAGGGGTCCATCCGTTGGAGGGGCTTTGGCTCCTTCTCTGACGCATACCGCCTTTTCCGGATCCGTGGAGACTTGAGGGCTCGGCTCCGTCGTGGGTGGATGCCTCGGATCCGCCGTCCTGGGATCCAATCCCCCGGCCCAGCCTTTGAGTGCTTCCCGTACTCTGATCGACTCTCGAGGCTCACGAAGAGCGATCCGTGTGAGCTGGTGAAACTTCCACGGTGCAGGGCGTGTCACGGCCGTTTCGCGAGTGAGGGATCGTGCGTCCCGGTCGCTGACTCGTCCTCGGCTGAGTCCCTTGAAGCTGGGCCACTGTGTCACGTCGGGCCCCAGGCACTGTTGAGCACTGTTGGACCGGTCCTGACGCCCTCCCCCCGCGCCCCCCCTTCTCTCCTCGCCCAGGCCCAGGCAGCGGTCCCCGACAGCCAGCCTCGCACAAGGAGGTGTGAATGACAGCCCATCCAACTGTACCCTGACTGGACCGATGAAGTAACAGGGACTCCCTGTGGGTGGGAGCACATGGACTCATTTGGAGACATTATGGAGATGAGTTGGATGAAGGCGAGTCATTTCACCCCTGAGGGGAACTCATAAGGTCTGTATGCTGAGAGGCCCTGGCGTGGGTCTGCCCCCCATTTGTCCTCGGACGAGGCTGACCTGCTGGAGGACCTTATTGGGCCTCAGGGCTGGTGTCCTCCGTCTGACCCTCTGGTGGTCCTTAAGCCGCCCAGACACCTCTTTCCCTCTCCACCGTCTGTCCTGTCCCCAAGGCGTCGGCCATCCTTTCCCCTCCGATGCTGGCTGCAGAGGAGCCCCCAGGGATAGATGCCATGATGATTCCTGGCACCACGAAGCAACTTTGGGCCAGGAGAGACGACCCATGGAGTTTCCGGGGCAGCAACCTTCTCTCGATGAAGTGCATAGCTATGTCAGTTCTCCCTCAACAAGGCTCTCCTACATGGCACAGGTATACTCTCCCCAAGCGGGGATCTTCAGTGAGGATCTGAGGCTATACTCCCCCGGAGTCCATGTCTCAGAGGAGTGAGGAGCTCGTCTACCCGAATGGCCACTCAGATCAGTTGAGGCCACTCTATGCACTGCGGCACTAGCTCATGCGGGAGCACTCTCATAGAGCGAACGGGCTGGCCCATGAGGCATGGTTCCTGGCTCCGCCACTGTGACACTCTGCCCGCTCAAAGGAAGACTTCGCGAGGCACCCTTGAGGGTTCTGCCTTTGCGGGCAAGACTGCTCGCCAAAACATCCTTCTCTCAGCTCCAACGGACGGCTTCTCCTTGTCTGCCGTCCTTCTCAGCAAACCAGAGGTCCTTCTCGAAGAGCAGCCCCAAGAGGCTCGGGTTCCGAGTCCGCAGCAGTCAGAGGAGGGTCGGGAGGTGGAAGATCCAGACAGCAGCAGGGCCTTCCTGGTAACTGGTCGTCCCAACCAGAGGGCTCCTCCAGCGCGCAGGCTTGACCTTTCTCAAGGCGGCCCTGAATCTTAGGAGGCAAAGGCTGTCTCGGAGCAGAGTGAGTCGGGGCGAGTTGAGGCACCTGACTTCTTGAGGTCCATAAGGTCAGATCGTTCAGTTATTCAGTTCCATAAATTGTCATCCCAATTCTAACATTCCTCCCGGGTAAACTTCCGCAGCCTCCCAGATGTTCCACCGTTCCCCTATTACCCCCCTAAATCGCAGAACTGCAACTAACTCCCCTATCCCTCCACGTCCTCTAGATCAAAACGATTAGGGTTTTAAGTGGGTTCTTTTGGTGCCAAAGAAAGCAGGGGTCAGTAAGACCCCTAGACCACTTTCCCAGCACCCTCAAAAGAAGTAACCAAGCAAAAAGAATCGGATGGTCACCCTCAATCAGACCTTCCCTCTTGTGCTCCGACTGGATATGGCTCCATTCGACTCAGGGCCCAGCGATACTACCACATTCGCATGACAGGCCCATCCAGGGAGGGGGCTTCGGCTCAGGGACAGTTCATTTCCCATCATCAGTTCCTCTTTGGAGCCCGGTGGTGCCCCAGGGTGTTCACCAAGGTGCTAAGGGTGGTAGTCACAGTAGCCAGGGATTACAGGTCTTTCCGTACCTGGATGACTGGCCCTAATGACATCATCAAGGCATTCTTCTGTGCGCAGCAGAGACTCTTTTCTTCTTCTGGCACAAGGCTGGGCTGGGCATCCCAACTGGGGAGAAATCTTTGCTGCACCTGCACCAAACAAGTTATAGATTTACAGAGGGGAGACTAACACCAGATCAATGTGAGCCTTCCCTCACTCTCCAGTGAGAACACTAACCACCATGTGAATGTGCGGTCCTGCAACCATCTCAACTCCAGCTTGGGTCCTGAGCCTGAGGTTTCTACGCGGCAGTGGCGGCGCTTCTTCTTCTTGCTCATGCATGCATGGGTTCTTCAGGGTTCCCTTCGGTTGCGTTCAGTTTCATTCCCCCTGTTCTCAGCGCTCGCCCTTCTTTTGTTGCTTCTGCAAGTTCCTTTGACTCCCTTCTTTGGTGGCTTCTCCCAGAACTGGTTGTGCTACATTTCCCCAGCCGCTTTGACCCTCCTCGTGCACAGTGACCGGTTTTTTTGTGCTGCGGGAAAGATTTTCCACGGGAAAGTTTTTTTCCACAGGTACGTTGGGAGGAGACGGCGTCCTGGAAATATAAGTATTGCTGAAGGCGGTTGCAAGCACTTCACCGTTCTTCCTTGGAGGACTATTGTTGCAACTTCTTCAGAATTCAGACAGACAACATGTCGGTGATTCACGATACAGGAACAACAAGGAGGTCTGGTATATCAACAAACAGCCATGAGAGTCAACTTGGGCAATTTCACCAAGCGGCGGTAACTAGCGCTTACATTCGGGAAGTCCAAACTCTTTTGGTAGCAACGCATTTCCCCATTCATTCTCCTCCATCCACACAGTGGTCCCTCAATTTCTTGTCAGAAAAGAACTGCCGTGCACAATCAACCCTAGATCTTTTTTGATGCCTTGCCTCAAGCGCCAGCATTTTTGTTTCTCCTTCTCGCTCCGCCCCACAGGAGTTGTTCGATGTATTGCGGTCTCCACCGGTCTCCTTTATGCTTGCCTGGTGCATGCTCTGATGCAGAGGCTACTAGCCTGCCCCTACAGTTTGGGGGGCAGAGGCTTGTTCATCATGCCGTGTTCTTGCCAATCAACCTTGGTTCCCCCTTCGTTCTAATCTCACAAATCAATCCACCCCTCGATCTCGATCCAAATCAATCCTCCTGGATTCTGGATGATTCGGATCTCATCTCCATCTGCGCCACCACAAGTTTCCAGCTCCGGCAATTCAGTTGATCCCTTGATTCATCTCGGTGTCTCCATCACGGTCAGTTTTACACAGTGGCATCTCAAGGCAAACCCACCAGCAGGGTTTATACGGAGTAAATTGAAGCATTTCTCTTTTTATCCGGTAAGAGAAGACTTTGGATCCTTTCGGCTTTGATCCGGCTGATCCTGGATTTTTAACAGACCTCTTTCATCAAGGGCAACAAAGTCCCACGATTAAGCAACAATTTCCAGCACATTGGCATTATCACATTGGTCATGAGACAGCTCCTTCATGGCACAAGTATGCAAAACATTTGTTGCACAAGTTTTTTGACAGGCCTCTCCAGTTGGTTTTACCACCTTAACCACCTTCTTGGCCATTACCAAGCCCTTACTGCTCCTCCTTGAGCTCTACCCTTCCTGCGATCCTTTCCTACCTTTCCTTGCTCTCCTTCCAGACAGCCTTCTTGCCACTTTGGCCTTCAGCCATCCAGAATAGTGTCTGAGCTTCTCAGCCATATACCTTTCTTTCCTCCCTCTTTCTTCTGCCTCGGGACCAATCTCCTCCAAATCCATCTCTCTTCTTCTGAATCTCTCTTTCTAATAATCTATCCCACCAACTCATTTTTTTCCTGTTTTTCCCAACAACTCACAATACAAATTGCACAAATTGGATTAGGATGATGTTCACAGTTTTGCAATTCACAGAAACAGTGGTCACAGTCAAATCAATCAGCTGTTGTTGCTCTCTGTTCTGGGTATTTGCTTATCTGAAGTCACACTATCTAAGTGGATTGCTAATTATGGATTGCTATTATGTATCTGCAGCATATGAGACTTCCTCAGAATGAGTAGCTCCTCACTCTGTTCTACTCAGCAGTTTCCCGGCAGTTTCAGTTTCAGGTGTATCATGATGATATTCGTCAAGCGCGATGATATGGCGGCAGCTACTTTTTATTTTCCCCTCATTTTATTGATGTTGTTTCTAGAGGAAGAGCATCTTTGGCTCAGAAGAGCATCCTTTGGCTCCAGCAGTGCTCGAACAAAGATTCAGGTAGCTGGGGACTCTTGTCACAGGTCACAAGGACCAATGAAGTGCGCCCTAAGACGAATTAGAAGTTATTCTTACTCCACCAAGTTATGTACTCTATAACGTTCCATCTGAGTGGACAACTATCGGTCATCCTCATCCCTCTCCTGACCTTTATAGTATTTGTGCTGTTTTTTGTGTATTACAGTCAGTAGTATTCAGTGGCAAACTCAGTCAGTCAGGGCTTGGCAAGGGTTAGGGGTAAGGGTAAGAGGAGGAGCTAGGAGGAGCCTTTATTTGCGGCCGCGATCCTCGAGGTCGGATCCGATACCCACAGGTTGCATCCGAATGAAGTCGCCTACTCAGATGGAACGTTATGGTGAGTACATAACTTCTAATTTTCTAGTGGATAAAATTGAACAAAACAAGCTCCAGATTGTATACGTTCAGTATATGGCATACTTGTAGTATTCCTTAAGGAACGTGCATGTTCCACAGCCTGTAAATGGCACTTCAGCATTCTGTTGCCAAAGTAATTGAAGGTTATGTAAGGGTGCTACCAACATAACTGATGACCATTTAGTGTAGGGTCATACAGTAGAATGGTATGAAAAGAACCCGATAATGTGCATTGACTAGACTGCAACAGCATAATTTCATTCTAAATTAAGTCATAAATCTGAAATACAGGAAATCATTTTAATATAACATATTTGAAACCTCACTGAAAAACACAAGTCCAGTAAAAAAGGTCAGAAGGCAGAAGGGTGTGTACAGGTTCCTAGAAGTCATATCTTTTAAAGTCTGCACCTAATATGGCTGATGTAACTATTACTCTGAGAAAGTTAACTATAGCATAGGAATGGAGCTTTGAACAATAAAAGAGATTTGCTAATTCGAGACATCTCTCCTAAAGAAGTTCAAGCACCTCCAAGAATGCAGAGGATATTAATCTACAGAAAGATGGTCTGAATGTAATTATACAAACTAGACAAGTAATGACGCATACCAGATATGACAAGCAGAGCATATTTACAAGATAAGTACTAACTCTAATACTGCAGTTGCTAGTGGCATAAGAAAAGTAGAAGATATACAGGTACTACCTTAGAAATGCACCTGTTGAAAGGTATTGCAATGAAGGGATGTCCTGAGCAGGTTTTCAGCTAGCAAAGAAATTCAGTCATTTTTCTTTCAAAGAAGAAATAAATTGTGTCCAAGGCTTCTAGCATGTTCACAGCTTACAAAATAACAGTTTCCAGTCATATGAGAAAACAAATGCTTGAGTAACATTTAGAAATAGAGAAGTACAAAGAGCTAGAAACAGTATTTGGTCATGAATTTTTATTCAGAATATATAGTGTAGAATTCTGTCATTTGCAGTGTGTGCTATAACCATCTAAAAAGAGAGAAGCTGTAATGCCCAGTACAAGATCACCCATGGAGTCAAATGGGTGCAGTTTGTTGTAGTTTAAAGAAAGCTGGGCAGCTTTTAAGTGTGTGTTGGTTTTTTTTTCAAATTTCCTGACGTTGTGTAACTGATAAAAACAGCAAGTGCAAGTGTAATTAGTGTAGAGTCTGTATTTTCAAGTCAGTGGCTGATGTTCTGATATCTGACAGTGGTCCTCAGTACAGAACACAGGAATTCCGAATATTTGTGCAGGTATTGAAATCCAGACTTGATAACTTGAAGTCCAGTCTATTATCAGTCTAATGAGCAAGTAGAGAAAACTGTCCTGTGAAGTCTTTCAGAAAAAATGAGCTGTAGCAAAAGTAATGAGGA
Source organism: Protopterus annectens (assembly GCF_019279795.1). Taxonomy (NCBI): domain Eukaryota; kingdom Metazoa; phylum Chordata; order Ceratodontiformes; family Protopteridae; genus Protopterus; species Protopterus annectens. The sequence continues at coordinate 316,913,728 of NC_056727.1, read as the reverse complement.
CTGCCATCTCAAATTCTGGATGTAAGAATACTGTACTGTAAGGACTCAGTCTCTCACCAGCTCAGCTCTTGATGGACAGAAGGATTTCTGTACAGTATTAAAGTCACACTGGTGATGGACTACATTAGCAAACGGGTTGGAGAGGACAGATCAACAAAGTTGCTGTATGCCGATGATGTGTCATTACAGGCAAACTCTGAACAAGAACTTCAGCAAAGGATAGGGGGAATGGAATACAAAACTTGAAGGCACATGGGATGAAACTAAGCACAGGTAAGAGTGGTAATGGCAGCAAACTGGGGAAATCGGAAGAAGCTGAGAATTGAGATAGAAGGGAAGATAGTGGAACAAGTAATTAGATTTAAGTATCTAGGAGGGGTGGTTGAGGAGAAGGAAGTCTGAATGAAGAGGTCAAAACTAGAATCGGAGAGGTTGCAGCCAACTGGCGTAGAATGTCAGGTATAGTCTATGACAGAAGAATGCCAAAGAAGCTGAAAAATAAGGTGTACAAGACAGTGATGCGACCAGTACTACTGTGTGGTACAGAAACCTGGGAATTAAAGGCAGAGCAGATGATGAGGCTAGAGGTGATGGAAATGAAGTGCCTGAGAAAGGTGATAGGATGCACTCTGTGGGACACACGAAGAAATGAGGACATAAGAGCAGGACATACCTCTCAACTGTACAGATTTTCGCAGAATGTCCAGATTTTTGCCTCATATTTTTGGTGTGTGCCTCCTAAAATCTGTACTTTTCTGGCAACTAGCTGAAAATTGAAGTCATTAAATAATGACAAACATTTGAGTTTAAGACTACACATCCTTCAGAAAGTTCATGCAAATGCAAAACCTATTATTCTATCAGCTGTATATGTTTGTAAGAGCAATATTTAAAATCTGTCCCTGTTTGTCTCATCATCATTTTAGGCTTTGCCCAGATTTTTTGCTCTGAGGTTGAGAGGCATGAGCCAAAGTAGCTCTAATTGCAGAAAAGATCAAAGAGAACAGATTATGGTGATTTGGGCACATGTGCAGAAAAGTAGAAGACAATCTGGTGAATAAGATTTGGGAAAGACAGGAAGAATGTAAGAGGAAATGAGGACACCCAGCAAAGAGGTGGATGGATTGTTTGACAGAAAATCTGCGACAGTCCGGCATGAGTGTTGAAGAAGGCAGGATGAATCGGGAGAGCTGGTGACAGTTAACACGATTCCCTGACTCCATAGAAAATGGGAAAAAGAGGGCTGCTGATGATGCTGCAGCTGAAGTCACACTCTATTTCTGTAATAAGGGCGGTACTGTTCAGCTAAGGTCATCACCTGTAATTCTTTAATGTTTCAGGTATGTTCCTGTGCTGCACTTGTACAGATTTTTTTAATACTTGTTAGTGTCTTTCCCTCCCTTATTGCAGTCTGTTATGTTAGTGAACACTTTTGTAGACCAAGTTTCTGTTTAGTGTCTTATAAAAGGGCAGTACTGAAAAGTGAGATAGCATAGTACTATTTACTAAACATTTGTAAGTCATTTGTGTTTAAGAAAGTGTATTAAGTTCAGCTGCCGATACAGTAACATGGTGCCACCACCTCTTGTCTGTCATGTGACTTGCTGGACCATCAGGTCTTTTCTTCCACTGTGTTGCATTTTCATCTGGGTGTCTGTGATCTGCAGAAGTCCATAAGTTGTAGCAGCAAACCCTGTGCAGTAGAAAAATGAGTTATCACTGTCAACACAGTTTCACTTTCCCCACAGTGAAACCTTTTTTTTTTTTTAAATATGGAGTGGGTGTACTGAAAAGAAAACTAATAGCCAAGATGATGTGGTACATGTGCATGTAGTCTCTGCATATACTGTTATCGCAAAAGCAGTGTGGCTGAGTGAAATGTCTAACAGCTTTTAAAGACATTTCTTTATCAGACAAGTACTTTAGTTCTGTCTGCTGTCTGACTGTAATATAGAAGATTTTGGGAGGGCCAGTGATTGTAACTGCTTTATTATGCATTTAAGACATGGATGTGAAAAACTTTACTTCGAGAGTGAAGCTTGAGAGGTATATCTTGGCATCCATGTCGAGAATACATAATACAGGGTTACGACCTGCATGCAGTTCTTTGCAACGCATGGAGATTTATCTTTTCTATGTACTACAAATTGATGAAAGGTTAGATTTAAGTTACCGGTGGTTCTGACCCTGGGAACAATGGCAGGGATTACATTTGGCATTGGTGATAATTCTAAACAAGTTAACAATTTGGAGTACCCTTTACACCCCCCCAACCTTTACACTGATGTGAGAGGATAGTGGACAGAATGTTTCTGCAAGTAAGGATGCCACAGCAAGGGCGGGGTATGAACAAGAGGAGCAGAGGGAGAAGGAAAAGACAAAAATGGTACAACTGAATGGTTGTGGTCTAGGAATTTCTAAAGAATGTTGTCAGGAAGGTTTTATAGTGGATAGTAATGGCATTCAGTTTACTGATAATGGCTTTCATATTTTCAGCTATAGATATCTTGATATTACCATTAACCACTTTAACCTTTTTAAGAAAGGTTTACGTTTGTACCTGTCAAACATTTTGATGCGTTTTCCCTCTCACCAAATAACACGACTAGGTTGAAGCAAAATGTAGAAAACTGGAGTGAATCTGGAGTGAATGTTTATTAATAGGGGCTATCCCTGGAAAGTGGTGGTGGATATTTCTGCAGAAGTTGTAAAAGATAGGTAAATTAAGTATTACCCTCTTTTGGGGTTAGAGTTCACTACCGATGGAATATGATATAAAGATGAATGTCCAAACCAGTATGAGCAAAATTTTAGTAGAGCATTGGTCTTAAAAGTGTAACAGAGCGGCTTCATACATAAAAAAGATTATTAAGAATGTAGTTTTAGGGTGGAAAACACTATTTATCAAACATTAATTGTGCAACCAAAATTTGTGTACAGAACAGCTAGGAACATGAAGGCCCTATTTGAAATTAAAGGTACAGCTTCTCTAAAGACTCTGAACAAGTGCGGATGTTGTAATCAATGCTCATATATACTAGTGGGGGAAAAATTAACTGTATAAAAAAGATTACTCCATACTTTTATTACAGGAATGTAATTCCGTAGCCGGCTTTAGGCACCAGCGAACCCTGCGGTCTCTGGGGGCCCTCTGTTCCTGGGGGCCCCAACCACAGAAAGTTGTCTTATTTTCATATTTTGTAACATTTGTCAAACCAATAAAAGCTAGTACAGCAGTCTCGTAGACTTAATAAACCAAGAGGGCAATAACTCTTATTTGTATTTCCTTTAAAATTCAAAGATTTCTGTGGTTATAGTAACAATATTTTAGGAAGTAACAGCCTTCACAATTCCATTAAATATTTTGTCAATAACATAGTACCCCTGGCTTAGTTAAACCCTGCTAGTGGACATTCTCTCTGCTAAAATTAACATCATAGTTAGCTTTAGGTACAAACAATACCCATGGCTGCAGGTAGGGGCCTCTTCATCATCCTTGACTGCACAGGGGCCCCAGAAAAGCTTCTTCTGGTTGGGGAAAATAAGGAGAAAAAATGTATTAATTTCCTGGTTATCTGCTTTAACCTGAACCCAGCTTTGATATGACCCTGTTAGGATAAAGCTGATAATGAACACAGGCAAGGCAAGCAGTAGAGAGATCAGCAACCCAGAGTGACTGATGTCACTGCAAACCTTGAATTTTAAGAAGAGCTGATGCTTTCAGTCTACAGCAATGATTTTCTTTTTCAGGGTTTTTATAAATACTGACAGAACACCAGATACTATAACTCTCAACTTCAGTACAGTGCCAGACATAATAGCAGAATAGAGGTTCAAAATCAGGAACACATTTTAAATATTATTCTAATTCACTCAAAAATTTAACACAGTAACACCTTTTACATCAACATGCATTTTTGGACAATAAGAAATATAAAACTCTAATGTCTGGATTTATTGACTGTCTGTAATCCTTAATGATTTACCAGCAAATTAAACTGTTTTGAAAGGCAGAGCAAGATTATAAGCAAAATCAGGAAAGGTCTGTGAAGTCAGGAACAATGACAGCTATCCATTACTCCTCAATGAGGTTAATAAGTGACTTATCCCTGCTGCTGTTTGAGGACTTTTAAACAGCAGTCACTGATCTGGCATAACAGTACCATTGCTGCGCAATGTATTGCTATTTGCTGAAATAAGTACAAAACTAGTACTGATATGGCTTGTATGTGTGTGTGTGTGTGTGTGTGTGTGTGTGTGTGTGTGTGTGTGTGTGTTATTACTGATTTTTATCTGTGCACACACGCAGTAATGAGAGGACACACACATTATTCTTCTAGGTATCAGTAAAAAAAATGCAGCTAACAAGTAATTGTATTTTAGAAGTTAGGCATAAAATATACCACAGAACATTCAGACACTTAGAACTTTACAAGTCTGATGGCTGCCACTCCGTATCCCTTAATTGTCAATAACTATGTGGGGACCCCACAAACGCTGTTGCTGGTTGGGGAAAAATGAGGAATAAAAAAATATATATTAATTTTCTGATTACACTATTTAACCTGAACAAGGCTATGATATGACCCTGATAGGAAAAAGCTGATAATGGCCTCTGCTCTCAACTGCACCCATTCTAAAACTAGCCCTGCTTAGGTGTGTGTGTGTGTGTGTGTGTGTGTGTGTGTGTGTGTGTGTGTGTGTGTGTGTGTGTGTGTGTGTGTGTGTACAGAAAGTTGCTGTAGGTTATGTGTAGGGGGGTTGTGTGGTTATTACTTTAATTTTCATCACAAACATGTTTGCACAGGAGGTAATTGTAGCTTGTGTTTGGGCTGGGGACAGTGTGGTCATTGTTACTTTTACTTTTCTCACAGACCTCAGTGGTGTAAAAACATGTTTACTACAGCTTGTGTATGGGCAATGTACTGTCTAGGAGCAACAAAGTAGATTTTGTTTGTGTCTTGCGGCTTTTCCCGGTTAGGGGTTGCCACAGCGGAACTCCGGTCTGCTAATGATTGGCAGTAGAGTTGTATGTGCTGGCTTGCCAAGCCTAACGCGCAACCTTCAACGAAGGAAAGCCCGTTCACGCATGCCGCCACAAAGTAGAATACATTATTGTAATAATCAGTTTTTTTTTTCACTTTCCTTACAATCACACATCAGGCACATATACAAGTGGCTACCTTTGGGGGTTAAGGCTGAGAAGGCATGCAATGTGCATGTATGACAGCAGTCACTTGAAATACATGAATGTAGCAATTTTAATTTCTGCTTTCATCCTAATTTAACACCAGAAGGATGTATAGGCAGTGACTGTCTTCTTTTTATTTTGGGGGGGGGGTAGGGGAGCAGGCTGTATTTCTAGATGAGGAATCAAAGATTAAGCCCTGTGTATCCTCACAACAATTTGCTTGTTAGTTTATTGTGAGCTACTATTTTGTCAGCTTTGAACATTAAGTCTTCGGCACAACTTTTTTGTTTTTTCTTTCTTTCAAAGAAGACATAAGACAAATTCTTTTCGTATTAATGATTTTTGTTGAGGTCACCATTGGATTAAAAGGTTGGGAAAATGGTCTAAAATGCACGCCAGAGGATCTATAACCCCATGGCTTCTCAAGCCCTGGTTTATTCCAGTTATTTCCTAAATGCTTATTGCTGTCTTGGTCAGGAAAGGTATGTTGAAAAGATGCAAAAAAAAACTAAAGCTGAACAGCAGCAGTGATTTTTTTTTTCCGTAATCATAATTTCTGTTCAAGACATCATTGGATGAAAAGACTGTGTAAAAAGAAAAGCAAACTTTTAAATGCACTTCAGAATACATAGAAAGTTGTGTATTTTTGAAAAAGCTGAAGAGTGAGGTAAAATGTGAGAAAAGGAAGAAAAAGAAGTAAAGTGTATGGAATGGGAGGCCCAAGATAGGGAAAAGGACTGGAGGGTGTGTGTGTGTGTGTGTGTGTGTGTGTGTGTGTGTGTGTGTGTGTGTGTGTGTGTGTGTGTGTGTGTCTGTGTAAGTGTGTGTGTGTTTATATGGAATGGGAGGTCCAAGATAGGGAAAAGGACTGGAGGATGTGTATTTGTTTTCTGGAGGCTGAAACAGTAGACCTAGGACACCGTTTCACCTAAATCCAGACCTGTATATAGAGTTGTTGTAATGCATCACTGTTGCAACTAAATGCTAGCAACTGTAAATGTCCCTCTTTATGATGGCGATGGGCCATCATAGTGTGGTACATAGGCCTGTTGCAATGTAAGAGCATTGTAGCTACAGGTCAGTCTCTGCTTACCACGTCTGTAGAATGAGCTAAAAAGTTGCTTGGGAGGGGTGTCAATGACAAGAGTGATACTTAGACGAGAAGCGCCTAGGGGGCCCCCAACTTGACATTTGCTGCGGGCCCCCAAAATGCCAGCACCGGCCCTGGGTAATTCTGGTAGCAGAGGTTTGGTTTATACAGCAACGTGTCAACACATGCCCCAGTTTCTACATATGGAAAACTGAAAGAACTCTTGAGGAAATGGATATACAAGCATTATTATGACATTGAGAAAGAATTCCAACAGTCAACTGATAGGCACATATGCAAGTGTGATCATTTTACGAAATTTGGATTTGGTATCCCAGAAATAAAACCCACTGACTTGAGGGTCAGTAGCTGAGCAACTAGATTAGAATATAGGGAGTTATTTTGGCAATTAAAATTGGATGCAACTACTACCTCTGGGTTAAATTATAATATCTCCATCAATTCTATTATTAAACTTAGGATAGCTAAGTTATGACTGTAGCTTTTTGTACATACACACACACACACACACACATATATATATATATATATATATATATATATATATATATATATATATATATATCAATCTACTTCAGTTGACCAAAAGTCCATATCTACTTCAATTGACCAAAAGTCCATAAAGCCGAACATTATTTTGCCAAGATGAAAATAACAAAACTGAAAATGCCGAAACGCATAGTTTTTCCCAGGGCAAGTAAACAATTGCCCAAAACTACACTAAAGTACATCATGCTATCTGAAACCTACACCCCGATGAGGGGGACTGCACCCCCCACCCCCCAACTATATATTCCAACTCCAGGATTGCACTACAGTGGGGAAAAGGGCATATTTCTTATGTTGGACAAATGTTTACTTGTCCTGGGAAAAACTACGTGGTTTGTCATTTTCAGTTTCTTTATTTTAGTCTTGGCAAAATAACATTCAGCATTATGGGCTTTTGGTCATTTAAAGTAGACCTATATATATATATATATATATATATATATATATATATATATATATATATATATACTTCACTTCGCCAAAAACTAATTTTGCTGAATTTCATTTCACCAAGACCAAATCGTTGAAAGCTCAAATCACCAAAAATTCCTTTAACCGAATCCCATTTCGCCAAAAATAGTAGTGTCTGTGTGTATGCCCTTTTCCCCACTGTAGTGCAATCCTGGAGTTAGTGTGTATGTATGTATGTGTGTGTGTGTGTGTGTGTGTGTGTGTGTGTGTGTGTGTATGTGTGTGTATGTGTATATATATATCTATATGTATATATACATAAAGTTGTAGTTAGGGGGCTATGGGGAGCGTAGCACCCTACCCCACCTAGCTTTGTTTTATATTGTCCAGTCTCTGTTAAGAGGGTAAGTTAAGTAGATTTTAACCAAACTAGGTGGTGGGGGGAGCTATATCCCCCCACATCCTCCCTAACTATATATATATATATATAAAAAACATATATATATATATATATATACACACACACACACACATATATATGTATATGTGTATATATACACTAACTCCAGGATCGCACTATAGTGGGGAAGGGCATATACACTGCCACTACTATTTTCGGTGAAATGAGATTAGGTCAAATGAGTTTTCGGTGATTTGAGCTTTCGGCGATTTGGTCTCTGTGAATTGAATTTTGGCGAAATGAGTTTTCTGCGAAGTGAAGTAGCTCCATATATACCATATATTTTAATACATATGCAAATTCTTTACAGATTGTTGTAATTCATATTTTAGACATATTATATTACTTGAATAGGTGAAGTTTTTTATGTGTTTATGAGGTTATATCTGATGTTTTGATTTAATCTGGATATGATGAAGTTAATGTACTTGCAGTGTTTTAAATGTTTTATTTGTAGTATATGGTCTTCTGTCCCTTTAATTTCCGTACCTTTTCAAGCCATTTAAGGACTGGTGTTTCAGGACAATTTAATTCTGTTCGAAGTCTTAGTACATTGAAAGACAAATGTAACTAATTACTGTTTTTGTCCATTTTTATTGTCTGTGCGGAGTTTTGCTAGCTAATCGGCTTTCTTGGCTCTGCCAATTAGTATTGCTGCTGCTCTGAGCATTTTAATAAATTAGTTATTTGATGAGGCTTCCACTATTCCTTTTGTGATGTTGATTCTCTGTGCACTGGCGTGATTTGGTTGCAAGTGTGGTTGGTGCACAGGCATATTGTTTTTGTTTCTCAGATTTAAAAAAGAAAAAAAATATATGATGTGTTGTTTTGGCTTTGAAAGCTGGTAAAGCAGCAGGGAGTGGTTGATGTCTGTCTTATTCCTTTTAATTTTTCCAAGACTTTTGGGATTTTAGTACCAAGAAGGAATGGACCCCATTCCAAAGTCAGTGTATGATTAAAGTTCATGATATTAGTATTGTTTCAATCTCTGATGTTAGCCAAAAGTGCTCCTTATAGCACCTGCAATGTGCCCACAACTGACTCTTTCTGCAATTCATATGGAATTACAGTGCATCGGTAACGTATCTAAATATGACTGCAAATTATTTTTTATGAGACCCATTGCTACTTACATTGGAACTGTCTGGGTATCTTTCTTCCCATTGGTGGCTGGTGACTTCAAATCAAAGGGGGGCTGCAGAAGACAGTTGAATGGGTGGGGTCAATGGGAGGGGGTGTCACCAGATAGAAAGGGGTGGAGCTATGATACAGTAGGATCAATGCTGCTATGCTTACCAATTTACATGAAATAAATGCTCAGTCACTATGGCGCATGCTGAATACTCTACACAGCGCACATTGTTACATGTATATACAGGTTAGTTTGAAGACTTATCTCTGCAGTATGCTCCTTTAGTGTTAGATGGGAAAGGAGCAATTTAAGCATGTGAACGCAATATACATCCTACACACTGTATCTTACTCAACTTTAACCATTTCTTGTTGCTCTACTGGATCCCTGGTCATGTTTGAAAAGGGCCTTATGGCCAGCCCCACCTCATCCCACCCCAGTCAACAAAGCAAAGATGCAATGCCATTCAAAATCCAGCACACAGAGTCAGTAATCACACAGAAGGAATTCACATCACAACTAAGCAAGTTCTACATGCCAGCATATAGCAAGTCGTTTATCCCATCCCCATAAACTTTGTATCCATACAGAGTAATCTCGCATTTTTTATACTCTGAATAAGAGTACACACAGATTTAAGAGAGAACAGACAGATGTTCATCGTGTTTCACTGTTGCAGTCATGACTGTAGGGTTCTCCCCTGCCGGCAGGCAGTCCTCGGTCAGCCAGAATCCCAAAGTCTGGGTCCGGCGTCGGCTGTTCAACCATGCTCCCTGATGTCAGAGCGCCAGGAGTACAAAGCTGACAGCCGACGCCATCTTCTCCAGTCTTTCTTGCCGTGCGGTGATAGCAGTTCACAAGTGCCGGTCGGCTGACTCCTGATGATTTTTTCTGATAAACTTCAGTCCGAAGATTTTCTTCTCCACTCAAAGCTAAGTACCCCGTTGGGGAAACTTTTTTCTTGCTCCACTCCGATGTCAGAAAAAGTTAATAATTGTATTTCATGTGGGAAGCAAATACCTCATAAGGATTTTCATTCTTACTGTATTCCTTGCTTAGGCCCTGACCACGACGTAGCTAGTTGTCAGTTTTGTGCTAGATTCAATCAACGTACAATTAAGCGAAGGTACGATTTTGCTTTTCATTACTTCGGTAGGCGCTTTAACTACAAAATGTCGTCTGATACGGTTCCGGCTACCAGAGTTCACAAACGTCACAAGGATAAAGACGGGCCTCCGAGGTCCAAATCTGATGATAGCGCACAAGCGGAGCCAGCTTCAGGTTCGGCCGTCATCAGTGAGGCGCTTTTGCAGCCCCTGTCATCGGCCATTTCAGAACTGATGGCCGAAACGGACTCTCATGAGGAGCCAACCAGGCCTTTAAATATTTCTGTTGCAGGACCTTTGGACAATGCTCCTTCGGATGGGTCCGGAGCCGCTGTGCAGGTACCGACTTCCTAAGGGGTTTTCAGGCGTACTCAGCTTCTAATAAAGGCAAAGCCAAAGACAAAGGCAAAGACTCCTTCTAAATCAAAGACTGCAACACAGGCCTCTTCTGAACCGGCTCCCAAGTCACAGAAACGGTTACTCAAGATGGCGGAGGATTTACTTACTATGATTAGGTGTTCACATCCCCCTCCAGATAAAAGGCCATGGCAGGATGTTTATTATGATTCCTCTGATCAGGCTTCTGTTTCTTCAGTTTCTTCTTCTGACCAGGAATATTCTTTCCCTCCTTATGAGGATTCTGATGCTGAGGAATCCATTCCTTCAGCTTCTCCCCCTGAGGATTTCTCTTTTGGGGAAACTTTGCATGAAATGAGGGAACATTTCCACTGGGAAGGACAGGAGTATTTGGAATCTAAGAAAAGACTGAGGGATTTTCTTCTTCTTCCCCAACATAGACCCCTGGCTATTCCTCCTGTTTTGGATATTGTGGATGATGCCTTTTCGGAGGCTAACTTAACCCCTGACTCTTTTCCTCCTGCTCCTGTTAAGCCTGATAGATATTACAGGGTTCCTGATTCCCACCAGTTTTTATACAAGAACCCTTCTGCTGACCCTGAAACCATTTCTCAGGGTCCTAAGGGAGTTGAGGCCACTTCTGCCAAAAATCCCATTCCCACTGAAAAGGATTTTCGATCCTTAGAAAGATGGGGCAAAAAAGTGTACACTTCTGCTACCTTGTCCATTAGGGCTTTGAACTGTCAGTTTCATATGCTGAAATACCAGCAATTTCTCTTGTCTGTTTTAAAACAAAAGCTTACTTCCATTTCTGCCTGTGCAGATGATAAGGAATTACATGACTTATTGCATGCCACTGAACAAGTTGGGAAGCATGGTTTACACTGTGGATTTGATGCCTTGGAGGCTTCTTGTAGGGCTGCTGCCTCCGGCACAGTCATTAGAAGGCATGCATGGCTAAAGGAACAAAATTTGCCTGAACAAGTAAAGGCTAAATTATTGGATGCTCCTGTTCAGCATAATGTTTTGTTTGGATCAAAAGCTGAAGAGGTGATTAAAAAGATGGAGGATAAGGTGAAATCCATGCAAACAGTTAAAGATTTCTTACAAGTACAGCCACCTAGATTTAGCAAGAATTGGCCTTCTAAAAATTGGTCCTTTCTCACTTCAGACAGGCCTCAGAGGGGTAGATATAGACGCTCCAGAGGAAGGCCTCAAACACAAGCTTCTTATAGACCAAGACAGTGGACTGCTTCCACCCCTAGGGGAGGAGAGAACAGGTCACAAACTCGTAGGAAACAGACTCAATGACTCCCTCTGTTGGGCTACAGGAACTTCTTGCCTGGAAGCCCCTCTCGGAGGAAAACTCTCTCTTTTTTATCAAAATTGGACTCGTATAACCCAAGACAAGTGGGTTTTGGATGTGGTTTTAAGAGGTTACAAATTCCATTTTCATACCCTGCCAAGGCCAAGCGGATGGCCAGACCTTCCAAAACATCAATGGATGGAGGCCTTAAACCAGGTGGAAGCTCTTTTGGCTATGAATGCCATAGAACTGGTTCCACTTTCAGAGATGGGACAATGTTTTTACTCAAGGCTCTTTCTAGTCCCCAGGAAGCAAAACTCATGGAGACCCATTCTGGATCTGTCGGTCTTGATCACCTTTCTAGGGATTCCAAAATTCAAGATGCTTACTCTACAGCAGCTACTTCCAGTGCTGTCCAAAGATGCATGGATGGTAACTTTGGATTTAAAGGAGGCATATTTACACATTCCCATCAGGCAGGAATGCAGAAAATATCTTGGGTTCAAGGCCGGATCGAGGCACTTTCAATTCTCTGCGCTGCCCTTTGGATTGTCTACTGCGCCCAGGGTCTTCACCAAATGCCTGGCTCCAGTAGTAGCTTACTGCAGACTCAAGGGAATTCAAATTTACCCTTATCTGGATGATTGTCTAATTCAGGCAGACAGCAAGGATGTCTTACTCCAGCATCCAGAATTTGTACAGAACCTCCTCAAGTTCCTGGGATTCTCTGTAAACATAAAAAAGTCAAATTTGACACCATCACAACAGATAACTTTTCTGGGTGCTCTTCTAAACACCAAAACCCAGATGGCATTTCTGACATCCGAAAAACAATTACAGCTGGCTTCAGCTTTCAAAACCTTGGCAACTTTAACTCTACTATCTGCAAGGAGATTCCTGCAGGCTTTGGGTTACATGGTCTCCTGCATCCTTCTCGCACCATATGCAAGACTACACATGAGGAAAATACAGTGGTACCTAAAAAGTGTATGGTCTCAGCATTGCCACAGTTTAGACATACTGATCTCCGTCCTTCCTTGCCTTCAAAAGGAATTTCTTTGGTGGTCCAGGGCATGTGCTCTAAACAAAGGGAAATCCTTCTGTCTGCCTCCTGCCACTCAGATTCTAACCACGGATGCCTCGGATTATGCTTGGGGAGCCCATTTTCAGGGCAACTGTCTGCAGGGCCTTTGGACAAAGGATCAGAAGCACCTGCATATCAATTTAAAGGAAATGTTAGCCGTTCAGAAAGCTCTAATGGCCTTCAGGAATCTTCTACAACCAGGACAACTACTAATACGGACAGACAACACCACAGTTATGTGGTACATAAAGGGGATCTCATTCCTACCCCCTTTGCAGACTAGCCATGGATCTATGGAACACAGCTCTAGCTTGCAATCTGGATCTTCAAGCTCAGTTTCTACAAGGGAGACAAAACTTCCTGGCAGGCAGTCTGAGCAGAAACCTTTCGGATCCACACGAGTGGATGCTGGACACCAATATATTCAGGATAACAGCAGTCTGGGGATGTCCTCACATAGACCTCTTTGCATCCCATCTCAATCATCAACTACAGAATTTTTGCACCAGGACTTTCCACAGAGAAGCTTGGAAAGTGGATGCCCTGTCATTCAGTTGGAGGAACCTCTCTGGATATGCCTTTCCGCCTCTTCCTCTTCTTCCACGGGTCTTATTGAAGATAAAACAGGACAAGCCCAAGATGATAATCTTGCTGGCCCCAAATTGGCCTTGGCAGTTTTGGTATCCAACTCTAAAAAACATATGTCTGGAGCCCCCTTGGGTTTTACCTCAGTCTCCGAACCTTCTGTCCCAACATCAGGGTCAGGTTCTACACTCTCATGTCAGAACTCTCAGCCTGGCGGCCTGGTTAATCCAGGGCCTTTGATTTCTTCTTTCCTACCCAAGCAGGTTATGGATGTCATTTTAGAAGCCAGACGTCCTAGCACTAGAAAATCTTTTGCAGGAAAATGGAAAAGATTTTGTTCCTGGATGCAGGCTCAGGATTCTGATCCTCTTCTTCCTAACATTCCTTTAATTTTACTTTACTTGACAGATCTCTTACATAAGGGTCTCTCTTTCTCTTCCATTAAGATACATGCCTCTGCTATTTCTGCTCATTATAATACAGACCCTCCCATCTTTTCCCACCAGCTCATGAGACAGTTTCTTAGAGAAGCTAAGAATTTAAGACCTCCTAGATCTCCTCCCATTCCTGCTTGGGATCTCAACTATGTTTCGGAAAAACTAACCTTGCCTCTTTTTGAGCCTGCTGCCTCTTCTGACATCAAGTTTTTATCTTGGAAGACAGCTATCCTGTTAGCCCTAACCTCTGCCAGGAGAGTTTGAGTTACAAGCTCTTATGGCTGTGGAACCTTATATTATTTTTCATCAAGACAGGGTATCTTTGAGGACTAATCCTACCTTCATGCTTAAGGTGGTTTTCAAAGTGGCTTTAAATCAAACTATCCACTTGCCAACTTTTTTCCCCACTCCTCAAAATAAAGGGGAAAGGCTCTTACATTCCTTGGATGTACACAGACAACTACGTTTTTACCTGGACAGAACCAAGGATATCAGAAAATCAGAACAATTGTTCGTTTCTTATGCTTCAAGTTCCCAAGCCATTTCAAAACAGACCATTTCTAAATGGATTGCTCATGGAATCAGATTTTGTTATTCACACCATGGAAAGCAAATCCCAGGGAGTATACGGACTCATTCCACCAGAGCTGCTGCCACTTCTGCGGCCTTCCTCAGGGGAGTTCCTACCAAAGACATTTTGGAAGCTGTAACTTGGAGTTCAGTGTATACTTTTTCTAAGCACTACAATCTACCTCTCTACTCTAAGTCTAGGGCAGGCTTTGCCTCTGCAGTCTTGCAGGGCCTTTTAGCTGCCCCTTCTTCTTTGACCACCTCCCTTTCTTTCAGCTTTGGGATTCTACCCTACAGTCATGACTGCAACAGTGAAACATGATGAACATAGTACAGTTGTGTACACCTACCATAAATGTAGATGTTTGAGTGTCTTCACTGTTGCAGTCTGGATTTCCCTCCCTCCTGTCCCCTCTTATTTTTACTTTTGTGTAGTTCCTTTTTTCACCATTCTTCTGAGGTGTATTTGCAAAGGATATGGGACCTTTTTCATTTTGGGACTCCTGACATCTGGGGCAAGAAAAACTGGAGAAGATGGCGTCAGCTGTCAGCTTTGTACTCCTGGCGCTCTGACGTCAGGGAGCATGGTTGAACAGCCGACGCCGGACCCAGACTTTGGGATTCTGGCCGACCGAGGACTGCCTGCCGGCAGGGAAGAACCCTACAGTCATGACTGCAACAGTGAAGACACTCGAACATCTACATTTATGGTAGGTGTACACAACTGTACTTTAAATGTAACTTGGCGTAGTTTGTTTGTTCCCTTTGCAAAAAAGGATCACTTTTGAACAGTTATCTCAAAAGATATGAAAGGATGAGGTTTAGCACATTTTTGAAGAGTTTTCTCAAACTACAAACTATTACTTTTTAAAGCTAATAAGTAGCTCATTTTACACAGAAAAGATTAATAATTTTATGTATGTATTTTCTCAGTTTTAAAATTTTATTTCTACATTGTCTTCAAAACCCCACAAAAAGCTGTTAACACTTGAGATGCTTTTTTTCAAAACAACGCAAAGACCACTGCAAATTCAAGCAAATAAACATTTTTTGCAAAACAGCCTGCAATATAATCATTCATGTATACGTGGTGACAATGACATTTTAATGCAAGAAAAAAAATTGGGGGAAACTGTATTACTAGAAAAATGTGTGCTTTTGGCATATATACTTCAAAATCTAAGCCGATCATTATCCTAAAAGAAGCAATTGTCCAACTGTAACAGTTTTGCTGGTAATGCTGTAACTTACATCCAAATCTTCCTCATCTAGGTTACTGACTACACAGCAAGCAAAGTAACTTGAGGACAATATAAACAGAGCACACCCAAAACAATTCCACACTAAATCAGAAAGCTCATAATATGAAAACCTGTCAATAATATATACCCTGAGAAAGAAAAACTGTATGTTAACTCCTACCATTACTAAACAGTAACAATAAACGCACAAAACAGCAAAAATTGAAAAATATGAAATATGCCCCTAAATAGATGATTCGCTATTTCTACATAATATCATTAAAGGAAAAAAGGTACCCTATAGGTTCTGCTCTCCAGCACTATCTAGGAGGAAATTTTACAAAACAACTACCTTAATCACTGGGGAATGCCAACAGATAGTAGGTATATGCCAATTCCTACCACTCCAGATTTAAACAATTTGCAGTGCTGTTTAATCAGCACAAAATGAGACTTCCACACCAAAGTTTTTGCAGCCAAATCATTCCAGATGTTACTAGTTCATTACAGCATGACACCTAAAAAGCAGCAGGCATCTGCAATCACAGCCCCTGCTCTAAACCAAGGGTTAAGATAAGGGTGGTGTATTGTCATCGACAATGCAAAGTAGTGAATGGAAGTGCCTAACAGATTGACAAAAAAAAAATGCAAGAAAGAATTTTCAAAACAGCAATCAAAAACAGACCTCCAGAAATCAAAAGGTCAGTAAACTGTATTAAAAACCTAACAAAGCAAAATACATCTTTCAGAAAAATCAGACCCTGTCATTGCAGAGGTGTGCCAAATAATTCATATTTCCACAGCACCCAATCTTTAATACAAATGTTAAACGTGAAAGTATTTTGCTCCCTCGCAACAACAAACACAAGCATAAACTATGATTCTTGTACTGTTTTTCTTAATTTACATCGATCTAATTGTTAGAAAACAGGCTTCCTGACCTTTGCAATCATTTCAAATAGCCTTAAAAATAAAATTAAAATTATAGAAACTGTTCTGCAAACATGACAATAAAATATTCAAAACCAGCCAATGCAAGCACAATCCTAAAACGTTCAGAACTCTTTGACAAGCAAATGACTTGGTAACAGTTATGATGGGTATAAACCCACCTAAAATCTGCAGACACAGCACAAAATAAAATCAATCCAGTTTATTACTATTGGAACTCAAGTCATTAAAACAGACCTATCAACAATTTTCTCATCACAGATGATGCAAAATGTATACAACGTAACCCAACAAAACCAAGAACAGAAAGAAGCGTGAGGTATGTAAACAATGTACTCTCAAATCAGGCTTTAACTAGCTCCCGTGCAACTTGTTTCAGTTACTTATTTACTCCCCAAAACATTATCTTACTTTGACTTACACAAACTTAATCAGTGTGTATAGACCAAAATGTGTAAAAGATCTTAACATCATGGCTATGCAAGTATTTAAAATTATGCACACATTTCTTCACTATGCAAATAGTGACCCACTACAAGGCCCATTTCTTAATAAAAAAACAAGGCCTTGCCTTACTGAAAATATACACAAACTAGTTTGGGATTGTGACACCCTGAATTAATAATCTAAGAGAAATGCAACAGAAAGCACAGTTACTGGTTTTATCTTTTTTTTTTTCCTTGTTATAGCAACACTATAACTCGTAATTACACATACACATGCATACTTGTTTAGAATATATAATGTATAAACATTTTAACAATCAGTCTCAGTCATGGACAAGGAGAAGGACTTCACCTCTGTTGCTCTGTACAAATAAAACTAAAAATGATTGTCCGATTGATCAATCATGAAGTTATGAATTGAATTGAGAAGTTGAACCAACTCTCCCTAAAACAAAGCAAGCAAGACAAGCTGTTTACACAGTGGTTAGCAAAGTACTGTGCTACTACTGGAGCGAGAACCAATCATTAGCCATCCAGCCGTCCACGTTATATACGTGACTGCTGATGTGGCAATCGGATCCCCTTCCACTTTACTGTGCGGTTAAACCACATAGACTTCTGGGGATCATACTGATTCCTTCTCTCCTTAATCTGGACTGCTTTTGTAGCAGTCCAGATTTGCAGAAACAAATTATTTAAAAAAAAAACTTGGAACTTGTCGAGCATGCTCAGTTCAAGTTCTGGGACTCTGCAAGTCTGTCGGACTGGCACAGCTAAGCAAAGCACTGCAGCCAGCCAATAAATTGAAACAATTTAACAAACTCAAACAATTTATAAATATTTTATATTTTTAATGTTCTTTTCTTCACAGCTGGGAGTCTGCAGTCTTGCAGTCCAATGGCACAAGCTGCTACTGCTTCTTCCACATTGTCCTCATTTTTATCTGCAAATACTGGTATTTTATGATTTTGTGTCTGTAAGACACAGTAATCGCTGGTTGTAGCAATTTCAATGATCAGTGCTACTTTCTTCTTCTTTTCCTAAACTACTATATCTGGTTTTCTTGCATCTGTTTTTTTGAACTGTTGGTAATGGGTGACCCCATGTTGTATAAAATTCATAATTTTCTATGGCTCATGTTTCCAGTGCTTCTCAGCTACTTCAGTATTATAATGTTTGCAAAATCCCCAATGCCATCATTATGCCTTTCAGTATACAGTCTTCTGCTATTAGTGTATCAGTCCCAGCAACAAGATGTGCAACTTGTTTCCAGTTCTGTTTTACAAAATCTGCATTTGTCTGCATCTCTGACATGTTCAATGGACTTTGTAAACTACCGTGTACATAGTCCACTATACTAGGCCACCAGTATTGACCTTTTATCTTTTGGTTTAAATTCACCTCCCCTTAACCCTTCCTGCATTAAATTCTGATTGACATGAGGTTGTTCCAGGAGTTTTCTGTACTTGTAAGTAGATTTATGGATTTTCCTCATTTCTTGCCTTCTCATCTGATCCTACATCTTATATTCTTTCTTTTGTTTTTTTGGCACATTCAGTTGCTGCCTGTTTTTTTTTTATCTACTTCTGGTTTGATTTCCATTCCCACTTGACACCGATATGCTTCTGTTAATCTAAGCAAGGAAGTCGTCTTAGATTTGTTCTTCTCATGTTTTAAAAAACTTTCTCTATGTTTGAATCTTGTTAGCTAAGCAAATATGTATGTAGTCGTATGTTTGCATATCTATACATGCAATCAGTTTCGGGGAGGCTCATACGTCTTTCAGCTTGGGAATACATAATCTTCATATACAGTGATTTTTATAAATCATTTGATAAGCATGAAGCATTTTTCTTGTTTTCCTGTCCAACTGATCCAATACTTTTTGGGGCCAGTCAGTCACTCCAAAACTGTAAGTTAGGACAGGAAAACCAAATAGGTTTATAGCTTGGACTTTGTTCCTAGATATCAGAGCTGTTTTCAGTATTCATTTTTATTCTTCTAAAATATTTATTACTAAGTTTTATTGACATTTGCTCATGTTTTATTATTGATCCTTCATAGATTCCTAAATGTTTATGCACTCCCTTTTGCTCAAGTTCTTTTATATCACATTCCTGTCCAGGCTGATGATTACTTGGTGCTGCAGTTTTCCTGCTTTTAAAGTTTGCTTTTGCACACTTATCAACACCAAATGACATTCTTATATCATCTGAAAATGTTTTGACCACTTGCAGTTGTGCTTTCAGTTCCTCATATGATGAACTATGCACTTTTAAGTCATCCACAAAAAGAAGATAAGAAGTCTTTACACTTTGTTGTTTTCTGAGAGCCAAATTGTAGCCATGACCTAATCTGTTAAGTAGACTGCTTAATGGGTAAAGGGCAAGAAGAAAGAGCAGCAGTTAGAGTCACTCTGGAATATTACCCTTTGAATATTTATTTATTTAACATTTGTTTACTGGGAAAATCTGACTTGGAATGAGCCAGTTTTCAGTGGAGGCCAGGGAGAAATACTCCAGATGCATGTCTTTGTAACATGAGAGGAAACCCACACAAATGCAGGGAGGACATGCAGACTCTGTACAGAAGGCACCCCAACCGAGAATCGAATGGGAGGACCTCTTGCTGTGAAGTGACAACGCAAACCTGTCCACCACTGTGCCATCCAATTATCCCTGAAATAATAATTTGTCCTTTATCATGGCTTAACTGCAAAGTGGCTTGCCACTAGTTCATGGTTGCTTTAATGTAATCGATCAATGCAGGGTGTATAATATATATTTAAGCATTCTTTTATCTATGAATGTGGGATACTATCAGATGCTTTTTTGTAGTCTATTCATGCCATACTTAGATTCTTTTCCTTTTTACAGTTCTCCATTATGACATTATTTAACAACAAATGGCCCTTCGTTCCATATGACTTTCTTTTGTTGCCCTTTAGTTCTGTTGCCATGATTGAATTTTCTTCTGAATGACTATAAACTCTGTCGGCATCAGTTCTAGTGTATAGTTTATCCATCGTCGGAAGGCAAGTTATTGGTCTATAGTTTTTTCAAATAGCTTGCAGGTTCACTCTTAAGGAGGAGTATTGTTTTTCCTGTTGTTAACCAGGTAGGCATCTGTTTAAGGTATATAAATATATATATATATATATATATATATATATATATAAATATATATATATTATAACTATTATAAATAGTTCTTACTTCTGGATAAATCTTTTTATAAAGATATTAATACTTTTAGCCAGAAGTTAGGTACTGCTTCTGGGCCTGGAGTTTTCCAGTTAGGAGTTTTTCTTAACTTTGTTTCAATTTCTTAAGACGTTGATTCATCTCATTTCATATCCTGTACATTTGAACTCATTCTTTCTTTTTTCTTTTACTACTGCTATCCATTCAGCATCTTTTTTTTATATTCCACAGGATCTTTGATAGATATTTCTCCAAAATGTATCTTTTTTTTTTTTCTCCAATTGCAATAGTGCATGATAGATCCTGATCTATTCTGTTCTGATACTGAGCATTACGTTTAATCCATCTATCTTTTTGAGTATTTTTGTGGATTTGTTCTCTTCTCAAAAACATGAATGATCCTGAAAATGATTTCTTAACTGGAGGATATGAATGAAGCATGTTCTATATGATCCTGGATCCCATTAGAGATTCTAAAATTAACAGTAACCCTTTGGGTAGAATTTTATACAACGAGGACACCCTATCCCAAAAGGAAAGAAAAGGAAGGAGAGTTGCATTCTAACTTGCACCTGGGATTTTAATCCAGTTAAACCATTGTTAAGGAGAACTGGGCCATCCTCACTGACAATCAGCAGCTTGTAAAGGTTTTAGGAGATCATCCTACTTTGTATACAAAAAGAGGGGAAGCATACATAGCTATGTGGAAAATAAAAATATGGAACACCAAGATGAAATCTTTTGGCCACCTAAATGCACTTTCTGTGAATACTGGATGGAGTGTGACTCATTTGAGTGCCCTTATCTTGAAAAAATGGTGAAATCTTCAGCAGGTGGTGACTGTAATACTGAAAAATTTGTATATAGGGTCATGTGTAATGACTGACCTGCATTTTATGTGGGTAAGACTATGAATAAACGGAAAGGAGGATTTCAGGTCATCTTTCTGACATTAGACATAAATGCTAGAACACCTTATCCAAACACTTATAAATACTGCAGACATTCTGGTTTTAAATTTATCATTCTGGACTGTGTGGAGATGGATGAGCTTGAAGGGGACATCAGTGGTGTGTTAGAGAAAAAAAGAAATATGCTGGCAGTTGAAATTAAATGCATTCAGAAATCCAGTGCTCTGTTAAGAGTGTATTGAATTTACGTAAGCTGATGGATAATCTGTAAAGGATTTTTAGGGAAGTTTTTGAGGAATATTATATGTACTAAAAATCTATACTAAATAATAATAAAAATATGTAGAATCTGTATATATATATATATATATATATATATATATATATATATATATATATTGGGGTCAGGGTGTGTGTGTGGTTGGTTTTATATATATATATATACACACACACACACACACACACACACACACACACACACACACACACACACACACCTATATATAGTCACTTCTTCAGAAGACTGAAAGCCCAAACTCTTGAATTTCAAAAAGACTGAGACCAAAATCTTGAAAGTTTAAAGTACTGAAAACTCAAAATACTGAATCACAGAATACTGAAAAACACACAGGATACCAACACTTGCTATATTCCAGCACAACTACATACAGAAACAAATAAAAAATAAACTGTTTACCACTTCTCCAAGTATAAGCATGCCCCCACACCCCCTGCTACTTAACTATATTAACTGCGAGATCACACTTCACAGAACAAAATGGCAAACATACCATTATGTGTTTCATGACTGCCTATTGTAACCTTAGTCATGTTCCCTTCTAACTTGCTTATACTACAACACAATTCATGTTAGTGTAGTGAAGTGTGATCTCTGAGTTGATATATTTAAGTAGCAGGGGTGTGGGGGGTGCAGTGGGGCTTGCCCTGCTTATATTTGGAGAAAAGTAATCTGTTTGTCTTGTATTTGTTTCTGTATCTACTTCTGCTGGAATATAGTAAGTGTTGGTATCCTGTGTTTAGTATTCTGAGATTCAGTATTTTGAGTTTTCAGTCTTTTGAACTTTCAAGAATTTGATCTCAGTCTTTTGAAATTCAAGATTTTGAGCTTTCAGTCTTCTGAAGTGAATCGATAATATATATATATATATATTAGTTACTTTAACCTCCATTCTGCTTTGATTAGATTTATGTAATCTTACCAGAGATTTCAGTGGTTCAAAACACACATTTTTTCATGCCGCTGTTACCATGTTGGATTGGTATAATTCCCCCATTTACTGTACTGATGAATGCTCATGTACACACCTGGACACTTTTGTACGTTGCTAGTTTACTTCATCTATTGTTTTTTTGTATTTTTTGTGCTTTTTTTTTCCACCAGTTTTCGTTGTATAAACGTGTTTTTTGAGGATGTAAACATGAAAACGGTCATGACAGATTTTTTTTTACAAAGCTTTTTTTGAGCTGTTAATAACAGTTTTTTTATGCACACTAATACACATGGAGGGATATTTACTAGATATTATTAGACAGATGTATTTTTATATTTATAGTGTTTTAGTTTGATTTTGTTTATGCCTAGATAGCTATGTGTTTTCTCTTGATTTTTAGTTTTTGTCACAGGCATGATGAAGGCTTTATTACATTAGTTAGCCAAAAGCGATTTTAGTTAAAAGCCTTTGTATGTATATGTTATGCTTTTCTTAATACCTTATCTTGGAATGTGGGTTACAAATAGATGGGTAGCGTTTTCCTTAACTAAGATTTAGTTTGATCTAATCAGTAGTAGTGTGTGGGGTGGGTACTTGCTGTTTTAAAATACACTTTTCCAGCCCTGTTTATATTATTTGCCATGAATAGGGTGGTTTAAAATTAAACCATACATATATTTTCCACACCTACTTTTAGGTGTATAAAAGCTGATATGTTTAACATTGTTAAAATATTTCTGATTTTTTGTTACTGAGGATCGCTTGTCTGTGACAAATAAAGGCTTGTTGCTTTGGAACACTACCTGAATTTCATGATTTTTGGAAATTATTGTGACTGAGTTCACCAACAAAGTTTTAAGACCACTAGTTTCTCTGTTTTTTTTTTTTCCTCAACACTGGTGGTGCAGCGGTAGCTTTGTTGCCTCACAGTAAGAGGTTCTCCTGTTCGATTCTCGGCTGAAGTGCCTTCTGTGTGGAGTCTGCATGTCCTCCCCGCGGTTGAGTGGCGTTCGAAAGACATGCGTGAATGGGTGTGCCTTCATTGAAGGTTGGGCGTCGGGCTGGCAACTCTGCATCATAAAATTCAACTGCCAATCATTAGCGGACCGGAGTTCCGCTGTGGCGCCCCCTAACCAGGAAACGCCGAAAAGACAAACAACAACAACAAATAACTTATGGTGATGAGGCTGGAACTAGACAGATTCCTGTGAGTGTTCATTTTTTTTCTCTTTTGTACTCCTGTAACAGTAACACTTCTTGTCTTGATTGCTTTATAGTTTTCTCTATTCGATGCTTCCATGATGGGATGGGATTTCTCCCCTTGTTTTCCGTTACTGCCCTGTGTGATTTTGTGATAAGACTTTGTGTTATTAATTTAGCTGCTGCACAGTAATATGTTGTATTTATTTTTGTTAGAGCGTATGAATTTCTATGAACAGTCTTGATTACTGTGTTCATTTGTTTTATCATAGTTCTAAGGTAATGTAAGGTAGTCAATTTAATTCAAAATAATTTGTGTAATTCAACAGACAGCAAGCAGAAATGGGAGCCGATATGAAACCATTTTGTGCCCTGCTGCTGTGTACTGATCAGCGCTGACTGCTGTTAGTGCAGATGTGATGTTAACAGCACCTATGGGGTGCTTAACAATATTAACTACCCCTTTAAGCATTGTTAAGATGGTTCTAATGCTATAACAGCGCTAACCTGGAAATAATTTAGCCACGTTTGAGTATAATCAGGGTGCTTCGTGCACTACAGATATATTATAGTTTTCAACGCTGTTAAACACTTTATTTATTTAACTGGTAGTATGTGGTGCAGATAAAACTCAAAACACTGCAAGGAATTATGATAATTTCCATCTGATAATAACTACTTATTGTGTGTTCTCAGCATGTCGAAATTCATCTTTCAAGCTTCAGTCTGAAGGTAAATTTCTTGACATCTTTGTCTCAACACGTAACATGTTGGTTATGATTCATTATCCCAGTTATAATCCTCTGTGTTTAATGTGCTTATGACATTTTGTACGCGTGTAAGGAAGAGTCCAGAAGGAACTCATGGCACCTATTAGTGACAACCTTTTTGTAGTAAATAAGTTACTGTCTGTTAAGAAAAGCAATAATTGCTTTTGAATGAGAGGAAAAGTATGTTTGGTTTTATTTGATACGTCAAGTGCAATATTTGAAAGCATTCTTTAAAAAGATGCTGAGCTCTTCTAGTGGTAAAAGAGTTGTTTTGCATTTACACTATTTATCAGTTTGTTGACTACAATTTTGCATGAGAAAATCTACTGCATTTGTTTCCCAACATGTGACTGTATACGGTAAACATATTTAATAGCTCACTGTTAGACAACACTGTGTATCCATTAAAATAATTAAGGCTAATTGTTTGTGTACGGTACATTTAATTGTATTAAAAGTAAGAATTTGTGCTGTTGTATAAAGAGAGACATACTAAACCTCTATTAATATAGATTAATCATCCTTTCGGCAGTTAGCTTGAAACCCATAAAAGAGAACATGTCAGAAAATAGATATCCGGGTTTACATGCAGGTAGTGTACGTGTAAGGTGCTACACCCATTATGACCATAAATTGTTCTCAGAATAACAGTAAAATGTCGTTTTCCATGTTAAATATTTACAAGCTCCTGACTTTTATAGTTAATTGACATAAAGTAAGCTTATTTTAAGAATGTAATTTTATTGTCAGGTGTTTTCTCTCTTATTTTCTGCAGATGTTGTTTAGCATACTTTTTATAACAGTGGCAACAACCAAAACAATTTCCGTGGCACTACACAGACAATAACCCCATTTAAATAATTTCAACAGGGTATAAGTAATATTTATGTATTCATTGAATTGCATTTGCAGTGTCATAAACAGACTGATTTTATACATTTGAGGTGATAACAGCAGAATTAAAGTGCCTCATACAGTAATAGTGTATTTTGCACTGTTTTAATTTAGTGGTAACAAATGCTGTCATACATTTTCTTTTTTCATTGTTTAAGTAACAAATACATAGTTATAGCAAAAAGCAAAATAATTTTCAGCTCTTACAGTCAGATTGCCCAAGGCACTGTAAAACATGGGCAGAAATGTAGGAAGCAGCCATTGTAAAAAAAACATAGTCCCACATTAGGTACGACTGGGACATATCCACAGCACTCCTCCTCTGTAATGCTATATTAATGGAGATATAATTTTAGGGAATAGAATTAATTTTGTTAAAGAAATTAGGAGATTATATGCTTAGAGCCCTTGTATAACTTAAGCAGCTTCAGGGTTTGTCAAATGTTGTATAGATTTTTGGTTGCTTGGTGCAGAAGGATAAAGCCCTGATTGCAATCCAGATGACTCTGGATTGACTAGCAGCTTGACCACTTGGGAAGCTAACAGAGAAAGGTTGGATGGAGTGGCCAGTGCTGACTCATCTATCGTGGAGAGAGGGAAGTGGTCCAGCCCAGTACAGTGTCAACAATTATTAGAGAGAGAGATGTATGACATACATCACTGTGGGCACTGAATGTATGTATGTCCCTGCCCAGTTACATCTAGATGTCAGCCTTCATGGGTTGTGGGTGCGAATGTGCATGAAAATACGGCAGATGTGACAATCCCTAATTTCAGTTAGTGGGTGGAGGTGTTAGGCCAAAAAAATGAAAATAACCCTTATAGCTGCCTAGGTGACAGCAGTGCTATAAATGGGTCTTGCCCAAGTGATGCAGAATAAATGGACCTTAGTGACAGCAGCTAGGGTGCAGAAAAAGAATAAAAATATGTTGCATAGATTATTTAGTGAGCTTTTAGTCAAATTTGAAGTGATTCTGTATTTGCATTTACCAACAATTATCAGTGGATTTCTCTTACAGGATTGCTATTGAGATTAAACTGAATTAATTTTGAGGCACTTTCCTCCCTGTTGCAATATAAATTGTTTTTAGTACTTACAGTATACATTTCCACATGGAAAACAATATAATTTTCTGATGTCTGTCTTTTCAGGCAAGTGCCTTTCATCCCCTCTCCACCTCACAGCAGCCAGTGTTCTCTTTAGGGCACGATGAAGAGAAACTGAGGAAGTTTTGCTGTAAGTAAGGCCATTGTGGTTTCACTGTACTCAGCACTCAGAAGCTGTACATTTGTACAGTCACATAATCTCTATATTTACTCTGGCCTTTGTAGAAATGTGTGCTTCATTTCCTTAAGATACGCTGATCTACACTATCTCCATCTGCAAGCTGCCTCACTGTGGTCTGATCAGCTTGGCCTTGGGCCCCAAATGTGGACAGCATTGTGCCACCATGCACTGAATTTTTATCTTTTCTTCCCACCCCAACCCACTCCCTGTCAAGGATGGATTGACTCTGATGAATAAGTAGCCTTATTCCACATCACACAACCTTAAGGCTGATAAATACATTTCATGACACACAAGGTTTTTTTTTGCTGAAATATTGCTGCATTTGTTTATAGTCACAGCACTATCCGTCTTAGTTTCTGTACTTGCCATTATTAGGTTGATTTTTTTTAATTTAACTACTTCTGTATGCTTTTGCTTCCATTGGCAGCAATCTTCGCAAAATGATCTTTACCATACATACTTCTAACTTCCTCAGTGCTTTTTCCTAAATTCCTTTTTTTAACTGCATAAGAACTACTACTAGATTAAAAGACCTAAATTTTGCTTGTGACCTACATGGGACATGTTGGAGAGTCAGATATGTATCTCAGAGAATTCTCATTTTGTGGAACAGGCTACCCATCTGTTTGAGGCAGCATTCCTCCCTATCCCAATTTAAGCTCAACTTGGACCAATAGATGGGTAATCGGAAATTCACCCCTGGTCTGCATCCTGTGTGTCTGATGCACAGAGGCAGTCAGTACATAACCATTTGTATAAATTAAATTTGTGTGCCACATTTGAGTTGCATGGCTAGGCTTACAAGGGCCATAGTGGGCATTTGCCTAGCTTACACCTATGAATTTCAGTGATTTATCAATGAGACTGATACTGCGGACTGTAAAACTGCAGTTGCCCACCCTCCCCCCCCAAAACACAGGCATATAGAAAATGTCAGCATGCAGATATACATCTCCTACCATTACATTTAGTATAGAATCTTTTGGTACTTGCGTATTATCGCAGTCACATTTTCGCAGTTGCGATAATTGCTCTTGTTTCACTCAAATAATCTCTGTTAAGTTTAAAAGGGTCAGCAAAACTGTTAAGAAGTCTTGTGGGATATTGATGATGGGCTTGGAAGAGGAATAAGAATGAAATAAGGAAGTGGGTAGTGTGTTTTACTGACGTCAGGCAATGAATACAGCTCTCACGATGGTGACTGCTGCTTCTGACACTTCTTAATGCCTAAGAGAGAAAATCAGCGACCTACATGCACCTTTTACATTTTCATAAACGCTGGTTTAAAAGGACTTTGAAAAAAATGCCACCCCCATCATGAGTGTGGAGGGACAAAATACCTGTTACTTGTGCAGGTTAGCACTCTTAAAACAGTGCACACCTCTTTGGTCTGTGTGGATTTCATAGGTAGGTACTAGGCTATCTGCCCGAAGGCATTTGTAAGCCTAGCCAGAATATGTTGGCTTTCGCCACCCCCTTAGATTAGTTCTCTGTGCCTCTGTCCAGCAGAGCTATTGAAGTGATCCCTGGGGTAAACTTTCTGTTTCCCATCCACTTGTCAAGGTTTCTCTTGAAGAGGGTTAGCGAGGAGCTCTGCCTAATATAGATTGGAATCTTGTTCCAGAGCATGGGAAGTCTCTGGGACAGGAATCTATCCCTCCAGCATGTCCTTTTTATTGTTGTGGTGAGGTTTAGATTCCTGGAGCCTGTGGCTCGAGGGGATACGGTTTTCTTTAGATGGAGCATGTCCATCAATTCTGGGTTGGACATGACCTTGTATGTCAGGCAGAGCACCTCTGAGTAGGCAGTATGCAACCGAGTACAGCTGGATTTTCTTCAGTTGAGCTGCATAGGGCATCTGCTTGAGGCCAGTGATCTTCTTGGTGAGGAACTTCTGTGGTCTTTCCAGTTGTTCATAAAATGTATTCACGTTCGAGAGATTGCATGCCAACCCCAGAATAAGCTGTTTGCATAATCCACCCTCCCCTTTAGAAAAGCATCAGTTACTGCAACTTTGACCATTGAAAGGGATAATGTTAAGTTGTCTGTCTCGCCTTCATCCTTGCTGGATGGGTTCAGAGCCGATCCTCGACTCCGACTCGGCCTTCTACTAAAGCTTGAGAGCTATTTACCTGCTCGAGGCCTCCCCATATCCAACAATGCTAGGCGTCAGATACCCAGATCTCGTTTGCCACTTCAGCTACGAAGTTGTGATTTTACCGGCTTCAGGTCGTATAAATCTTTTCTTGTGTTATTACCTTTAAGTTTTTTATATATTATCTTGTATTTAGAAATCCTTCCCCGTAGTTTAATTAGATTGTGTCCCCTTTTTGATATCCCACTCAGAAACTCGTTTTTTGTTGTTAGTTTCTCCCCCCCCCCACCCTTTAGGGTAGTGTTAGGCCTTGTTAGATGATTAGTATTTTCTTGTATTTATATATATATATATATATATATATATATATATATATATATATTTGTTAGTAGGGTAGTTGTGTGGCTATAGTTTTATAGTTAGTTATCTAGTGTGTGTGTGTGTGTGTGTGTGTGTGTGTGTGTGTGTGTGTGTGTGTGTGTGCGTTGTGTTTAAGCACTAGTTACATTTTCCCTTTGGTATCCCATTTTTGTATTGTGTCTAAAGATACCAAAGTTTCAGGTTTCAAGAAGTGTGACTCGTGCTGTCAGAAAATGTCTCTGACAGACGGTCACGCTTCTTGTGTTTATTGCTTGGGTCACCTACACCTGCAGGACTCTTGCTCGGTCTGTCACACCTTCAGCCCGAGTGTCCTGCAGGAGCGTAGGAACAAACTCATTTTGAGAGGCTTACTTAAGACAGAAGGATCCCTGGCTAAGCCTCTGTCTGGAAAATCCTTAAAGCCCGCCAAACCGTCCCTCCCTGTTCGGAGCCGTCACCGAGCGGAGCTCCTACCTCCTCATCTGTTCCGGCTGAAACTGACGTCTCGAGACCTCATTCAGCTCCGACCTTAGTGTCGGAACCTTCTCTGAGCCGAAAACGTTCAAGGTCCCCATCTATAGAGTCTGTCCGTTTGGCTCCGAGGTCTCTATTGCTTCAGTCTGAGCAAAGCCATAGGTCCCACTCCTCTCGGTCTTCCAGGCTATCCGATCATGACTTGGAGAGGGTGGTCAGTAGGCTGCTAAAGTTGCAGGCCCTGGCCAAAATTTTGACCAGCCCTTCTCAACAGACTGTGGCTACCCCTGTGTCTTCTGCAGTTCCTCCTCTGATTCTACCACTATATTTGGAGCCGGAGCTCGTTGGGGCTCAAATCGTAGGTACGTTTGAGCCCATACCACACCTTTCGGCTCCCTCGTCGGCTCCGATCTCTTCGTTGGTTGCATCCTTGGAGGGATCCATGCACCAAGACTCCCTCGTCGGCTCCGAGGGGGCAAGTGGCATCGGACCCTTGTTCCAACCCTGTTCTCCCTCTTGGGGCCTCTGTGCAGGTGAGCTCATCCCCGACATCGGCCTCGGAGCCGTCCCTCTCTGTGCCGGGAGGGGTTCACGTCTCTTCGGAGCGGGGACCCTCTTCTCTGCCTGATAGGGGCACCTTCGAGGTCATGAGTGTGCTGACTCCTGTGTCGGATCCACAATCGGCCCCTTCAGCTCCCCCCCTATGGTGCCTGCATCGGTCTCTGTCCACCCGCCTGACCCCAAGCATGGAGAACAGGCGCTCTAGGTCACCCCATTGGGCATATCTTCCTCTTCTGAGGCCTCCCCTGATCATTCAGAGGAGCCCCCTTGGAAGAGAAAATGTAAGAGGAAACATGTTGACTCCCCCGAGTCAGTCATGTCTGATACCGACTTGGAGGATTCGGAAGGGTCCCCAAGGTCCCCCTCTGAGGATGTCTGCTTTTCAGACATCCTTGAAATCCTTAGGCAGAGGGGGAACTGGACTGCCCTTAACCTTTCTGAGGACGAGTCATTGTACATGGACGCGTTTGGTTCCTCACCCTTCCACCTCCTGGGTGTCTCCACTTTTTGACCCGCTCGTGGAAGTGGTGGCTTGGAAGGCGTGGACAGCACCGGACACAGTGGAACCAACTCCCCGGAGGCCCACTAAGTTCATTACAGCCCCATCTGACAAACAATTTCTGACAAAAGGTGTTCCTGTTGATGCCATGGTGGTGGCAGCAGCCACTAAAAAGGAGTTGGCTGACCCTTCGGTGCCTGTCCATCCACCTAATAAAGAATCTAGGACAATGGACCGGTACGGGAAGCGGATGTTTTCTTCAGTGACTTTTTCCATGTGGTCGCTGAATTATCTGTGCCATTTCACCCGCCTTCAAAGGGATCTTCTCAAGGAACTGGGTGATACCCTTCAGGATACATCAGCTGCGGGGTCTCAGGATAAGATTAACTCCCAGCTGGTGACCCTTAACTCTATAGTCAACTCCTCCATGCGGCTCATTTCTTATGCAGCTGATGGGGCGAGTAGGACCGCAGGTACAGGCGTGGCTTTGAGAAGACATGCCTGGATGTGGTTATGTAACTTTGACCCCTTTAAGGCATCCTTCACCAATACCCCCTTCGATGGTTCGGCCTTGTTTGGACCACAGGTGAAGGATACCCTTAACAGGTGTGAGCAGGAAGGCAAGACCCTCTCTGCCGTGGGAGTCCATTTTTCTACTCCCTCTAGACCATACCCTAAAGGTGAGAGGAATGGAAAAATGTGGTTTCGGAAACCCCAGGGAGTCATGCCTGACACACGTGGCGAATTTCCCTCCAGGGGCAGAGGAAGGAACAATAATAGATGCTGCCTGAGGGGCAGAGGGGGTCCGCAAAGTCAGGGTAGCAAAGAATCTTTCTCTGATAAACCCTTTCAGCACCCCTGAGGGGCTGCCCGACTGTCCACCTTCGGAGGCAGTCGGGGGAAGATTGTCACTGTACCCAGAAGCCTGGCAACTCCTCACACAAGACAAATGGGTACGGTCTGTCATATCCGAGGGTTACAAAATCCCCTTTGTCCACACCCCTGTACAAACAAACAAGTCCCTTCCAGATGTTCCACCCGGTCTAAGGGAACAAGCAGTACTAGAAATTTCAAAACTGCTAGAAAAAAGGGCCATCCAGCCAGTCCCAGCAGACCAGTAAGGATCCAGGATTTACTCCAAGTTCTTTTTCGTACCAAAAAGGACAGGGGACTGGAGACCCATTTTGGATCTCAGCAGGTTAATACCTAAATGTTACAAGAAACAGAATAAGCACAGGTTAAACAAATCTGTTCAAAGAACGAAGTTCCGGATGGTCACGCTTCAGTCCATTCTACCATTTTTGGGTCAGGACAATTTGGATGTGCTCCATAGACCTTCAGGATGCCTACTACCATATCAAAATGGACAGATGCTCCAGAAGGTTTCTCCGCTTTCGGCTTGGAGCCACTCACCATCAATTCAGAGCCCTGCCCTTTGGTCTCACCACAGCCCCGAGGGTGTTCACCAAATGCATGGCAGTGGTTACGGCTCACCTGAGATGGCGAGGATTCCAGGTGTTTCCATATCTAGATGACTGGCTCCTAACTGCTTCCACCAGGCATCAGCTACTGCGAGCCAGGGATTATACCATCCAAACTTGCTCCGAGCTAGGTATCTCTATAAACTTCGAAAAGTCTGCATTGTCGCCTTGTCAATCTATAACCTTTATAGGCGCAAGATTAAATACAAAAGAGCTGTCGGCAAAGCTTCCCTTAGAAAGAGTATCAGACATTCGCCGACATGTCCAGACCTTACTACAGTGCAAAAGAATTCAGGCCAGATTTGTACTAAAAACCTTGGGTCTCATGGCAGCAGCAATCACATTACTTCCCCTGGCTCATTTTCACATGCGGATTCTTCAATGGATGCTTTTTACTCAATGGTCTTTTCAACAGCTTCCGATGTCTCACAACATAATAATCACCCAATCATGCAAAGACCACCTTTCTTGGTGGATGGCTCCTCTCAAGTACTTCAAGGCAGACCGTTTGTTCTTCCTCCTCCTGTTGCCACGGTGACAACGGATGCCTCCCTGATCGGGTGGGGGGCATTTCAGGGTAGGACTGTCCAGGGCACTTGGAAACCCCTAGAGTACCACCTGCACATAAATGTCTTGGAGATGAGAGCGGTACTTTTAGCATTGCAAGCTCTTCAGGACTCCTTACCCTCCGGGACTATTGCAATTCAGACAGACAATATATCTGTAGTGTGGTACATCAACAAGCAGGGCGGAACCAGGTCCTATCCCTTATGTCGAGAAGCACTCAGACTCTGGCAGTGGGCGATCTCCTCTCAAAGGTTTCTGATAGCAACGCAAGTCCCCGGGAAGTCCAACGTCATAGCAGACAGGCTAAGCAGAGCTATTTTCATGCCTCACGAGTGGTCTCTCAATCAGTTGGTAGCGGACAAGATTTTCCGCAGATGGGGTCAACCATGCTGCAACCTTTTCACAACCCCTCTCAACAGTAAGTGCGACGACTTCTTCACTCTCTTCCCCCTCCCCGGCCACTCCCCCAGAGACGCTCTAGTTCACGATTGGCCCCGGAGTCTTCTGTATGCATTCCCACCTTTTCCCTTAATTCCCAAACTAATTCAGAAAGCAACTGCATTGGGATCCAGGATGATCCTCATTGCCCCTTACTGGCCTCGACAAATTTAGTTCCCATTCCTGCATCGTCACTTGCTGGAGCAGCCTTGTAATCTGGACCCAGTGCCAGACCTCTTTGTCCATCAGTCGGGTGGGCTGCACCAATCCCTTCAGTCTCTCAACCTCGCAGCTTGGTTGCTCCACTTCCAACCTTAGCCAGGCTTCCACATATTTCTCAGCCAGTGCGTGAAATCATCCTTTCTTCGCACAAATCTACTACCAGGAAGACTTATGCTAGTAAGTGGAAACGTTTCTCTTTCTGGGCGGAGGCTAGAAATATAGACCCCTTTACAGCCCCTGTCCATCATGTTCTAGATTTTTTGGCAGAACTTTTTCGCGCAGGTTCCTCATCTGCCACCATTAGAGTCCAGTTGGCTGCTATCGCTAATTTCCACGCTGGCCTGTCAGAAACCAGCATCATGTCCCACAAACTTTGTAAAGCCTTTCTTAAAGGGACTATTTTACTTAGGCCCCTGGTTAAAGATCCCCCGCCTCCGTGGGATTTAAACCTGATATTAACTTCCTTGATTCTCCCTCCTTTTGAACCTGCGGCTTCCTGTTCATTAAAATTACTCTCTTGGAAGACTCTCTTCTTAGTAGCCATCACCTCAGCTAGAAGAGTGTCGGAACTTCAAGCCCTCTGTATTCACCCTCCTTATCTTGTGTTTCACAAGGATAGAGTTTCACTCAGGACTAATCCTTCCTTTTTACCCAAAATACCTTCCACAAACCTGAATCAGGCTATTGATCTTCCTGTCTTTTTTCCTAACTATTCGAACAGGGCTGAACAAAAGTTGCACCAATTGGATGTTCACAGGCAATTACGTTTTTATTTGGATAGGACTTAACAATCAAGAAAATCGGACCAACTCTTCCTGTCCTATGCTGAGGGAAGCAGGGCCTGCCAGTTTCTAAAGTAACCTTATCCAGGTGGTTGGCCTCTATTATTACTTTGATTTATTAACTGAGACATAAAGAGCTCCCTACAAAACCAAAAGCTCATTCCACCAGAGCATTAGCTACGTCGGTAGCTTTTCAAGCAAGACTACCAATGGAATCTATTTGTGCTGCAGCCACATGGGCCACTCCTCATACTTTCATTTCACATTATAAGTTGGATATGGCCTCCAGGAGTCAAGCTGATTTTGGTTCCACTGTGCTCAAGAGTCTGCTCCGATGAGCCACCCAGGACGAAGGTGTTAGGGACGATGTCCCATCCAGCAAGAATGAAGGCGAGATAGACAACTTAACATTAAGAAGTTATGTACCTACCATAACGTTCCATGTTAGTTGTTTTCTTCTCGCCTTCTTTCTTGGGTCTCACCCTCCATACCCCTAGCCTGGACAGACCAAGAAGTATCCCTTTTGAGGCCTTCTTCCTCTGGTTGACTTTTTTCTAGGTTATGTCCTCCTCTGTTTTTAGCACTGTAGGTAAACCTTGTAGTTTGGACAAGTGTCTCCAAAAGAATTGTTTTTTCCTTGGTGTTAGCTCTGCCAAACGAGATCTGGGTATCTGATGCCTAGCATTGTGGGATATGGGGAGGCCTCGAGTCGGTAAATAGCTCTCGAGCTTTAGTAGAAGGCCGAGACGGAGTTGAGGATCGGCTCCGAACCCATCCATCAAGAAAGAAGGCGAGAAGAAGACAATTAACATGGAACTTTATGGTAGGTACATAACTTCTTATTTTCAATCGTGTTCACAACTTGTCAGAATTAAATAGTTTACCAAAACCATGATTCCTGTGTCTCTTTTTTTTTTTTTTCTCAGGATTCATTCCTCACAGTGCAAACATTCCTTTCATTAGTAAGACAGCAGCCATGTCAATTCAAATGTGCGTGTGTAATGCACGCCAAACAAGAAGCGTAATTGTTCAGTTATTTGTCATTGTTAAGGTAATCCAAATGTATTCCTTAGCAGTAACGAGTTACCAAAACACTTCGTAGTGTTTCCTGCACTTTCCTTTCTAGTATGCGAATTTCACAACCGTGAAAATGTAGTTGCGATAATACGCAAGTACCAAATCTTTTTATAAGTTGTCATCTTTTTGTGCTCCACTGCTCAAAATTTTGAAACAGCAACAATTAGGCTGTTATTTTTATTTAATATCTTGGCATCAAAAATATTCCTTGTTTAATTGGCTGTATCTTCATCTAGCCACCCAGCTGTGTGAATATTGACACTCTGACCCCATGTACAAGATGCAAAAAAGGAGGTTGCTGCAAACGACAGTCTTCATCTGCTGTATCTTGGTGACCTTAAAACCTTACAATGACTTCTTTATTTTAAGCAGCCTATCTGAAGTTCTACATCTTACCTACCAAGTTTGTTGTTGTTTGTCTTTTCGGCTTTTTCCCGGTAAGGGGTCGCCACAGCGGAACTCCGGTCCGCTAATGATTGGCAATAGATTTTTTACAAAACGCCGAGGTGCCAGCTCGACGCCCAACCTTTAACGAAGGCACGCCCATTTATGCACGCATGTCTTCCGAACGCTACCCAACCGTGGGGAGGACTACCCAACCGTGGGGAGGACATGCAGACTCCACACAGAAGGCACTCCCAAGCCAAGCCGAGAATCGAACGGGAGAACCTGTTGCTGTGAGGTAACAACGCTACCGCTATACCACCGTGGAATTTACCTACCAAGTTTAAAAGGTTTAAAGATCCAAGTGCAAGAAATTTATGTATTAAAATCCCCAGATTCCAAACCTGAATGTCAAATGGTTATCCATAAGCACTGTCACATTTGGGTTTTTTTTTGATAAAGAGGATGCCGTTTTCTATTTTGGATCTGGATTTAAGTCATTGCTTCACACACTGAACTTGTCAGCTTGTCTGGCTTGCAACTGTTTTCAGTAGTATTTGTTTTTCCCTTAGAATGGGTCATTATGGTCAAACATGTTTATAGAATTTACAGAATTTATTTGAATAATTCTGTAGTTTATTTCTTTATTTTCTTTTTGTGTGTGTTTTATTTTGTTTGGTTTGTTGTCAGAGCACATTTGTGTTAAAATAACTGTGTACGTTTTGTAATACTTATTTTCTTATTATAGTAATGTGTCGTTATACATCTCTTCTTTTGAATGAACAACTACTTAGATAATTAAGCACTATAGTTAATGTGAAATATCTAAAGCATGGTTGAAACTTTAGAAAGTTAATTCTAAGATAGATATTCTTCGATGTACAAGGCATTAAATTGACTGTATAAACAGAATGGCAGTAGGAGCTGCATTTTTCATCCATTGTAATCTCAATTAACAGCATCCCCCCCACCACACCCAGAAGAGAAACCCTTGTAGTTTCATTGGAAGTAGGTGGCCAAATATTCCTGAACATGAGATGTTTTATACCAGACAAGATCTAGCTCATAAATAACTGTGCAGCACAGTGGTTTGTGGATAACAAAGCAAGAAAACTTGCAACTAAGATGACTGCAGTGTTCAGTGAAACTCTGACAACCAAAATAATGCCTTTTATTACTGCATTGTTATAGTTTTCTCTCACTTTATCTCTTAGATCACTTGCATAGATAAGTGGTGTATAATACAAACTGGACTGGATTCTAATAAGGAGCAATGATATACAGGATTATGACTGAGTCTTGGATCTTAACCAAGGTATTATATATTGGATCTTAACCAAGGTATTATATATTTGAAAAATGGATGTCAAGTGAAGAATTTCAATTAATATCAAATTACAAAATAAACCTAAAAAAACCCAATATATTTCCTTTGAAAACACCAAAACCCTTTTCACTTCTACCTCTGATCGGGCAAATAAAATCTGAAGGGAAGATTAAATATTTAAGTATCACCTTCTCCACAGACAATAAGGGCTTCTATCTCAATAATGTTAAACTAAAATGGGATCAAATTTTATTAGACCTAAGGAGATGGAATAACCTGAAATTGCCCACATTAGCAAAGGTATCAATTATTAAAATGAATGTATTGCCCAGAATGTTGTATATCTTTAGATCCGTGCAAGTGTTAATTACCAATACATTTTTCATTTTCGTCGAACTTGCTAAATTTATATGGGAACCAAAGAAAACTAGGATGTCCTATGATAAGTTGGCGACCCTGAAAAATAAAGGTGGATTGGATTTACCTGATTTTGGAACTTACTGTTTAATTATAAATGCTAATAGACTTCTAAGAATAGCTAACTATGACATACAAAATACTAATTGGTCCCCAAATGGATAAAACTGGGTTATAAACATGTGGAGCAGTTGAACATGAATCCCAAAGCTTTACCCTTTTTAAATAAAGACATCATTAAAACATATGTCTTAATGGATCATATAAAAATTTATATATTTTCATTACAAAATCTCTTTAGATCATTAAATCTATTTCAATATATGATGTTCCTACAACCCTTCCATAAAAACCCTAACCTAAGAATCAATAATCAACTTATAAACTTAAAAAACTTCCCACTTATAATAAACTTAACTCTACTAGATATATACCCATATCGGAATTATTCCGCCCATGATCTAAGGCAAGAAATGAATCTTCCCAAATCATATTTAGTTATATTGTGGCAGATTAAAGAATGAGCTAGTGGTTACTTTACAGACTTGTCTGTTAATCAAGAGAACTTAACAAAATGTTCCTTACTATGGCAAGCTCTATTACAAACTACCAAGTATATAATGTCTACCTATAAACTGATAAAATATATCAAATTTCATAATCACCTTCTTATATCGAAATATTGGAAAGAAAAATTACCTTTGGTTGAAGAAAGTAAATTCATAAATGCAATTAAATTAACAGCAAAATCAATTTCCCTTCACAAGTTAACTTTCACCCAACTTATGATATATAATAATGCATACTATACACGCCTTAACTTGTATAACTTCAACTCCAAGAATTCTCCCAAATGCCCATATTGTAAAGACGAAGTTGCGGACCTTCTACATATGTTTTGGAGCTGCAAATGTATATATAAACTTTGGAATTCCCTAAGACTACAACTACAAAAAATGGGATATCAAAATTCAACGTTATCTTGGGAATTTACGATATTGCACATTCCTCCAAACAATACAACTAGATCCCAGGTGATTGTACTCATGAATATTTTCCTATTAATGAAGCTTTATATAGCTACAAATTGGTTGAACCCAACGCAAACGACTTGGGAAAACTTTAAGATCTTAGCGATAAAACATATATTAGCTCACAAATATGTTATCAATAGCCAAAGTAAACATTCAAACAACCTAAAGATTTGGGACCAGATTTTTAACATTATATTAGCTTAAGCTATTGAAATCAGGAAATCCCATTACTATTTTATTTTAGACTATAAAGTATAACCTTTGGAAGAACCTTATTACTACAAGGAATTATATTTGGACGGAAACTTTGTAGATATGTTATTCAAATGGAGAAAGCATTTATGTAAATATTGTATATATTTTGTGTCAATGTTGATAGAAATTGTGTAGAAATTATTTTTGTTTTTTCTCTGTGTGTATGAAAAAGTTAAAAATAATAAAGATTTATTATTGAAAGAAATGGATGTCAAGAAACTCTTCTTGAGAGAAGTGCTGTCAAATACATAAAGAGAAGTGATACAATCCAGAGTGTTTTACTGCTTTTAGAAGCTGCTGTAGCTTCTTCAGCTGTTCCCTATTGTCTACTGTTTATACCCTAGTGCAAAATTAGATCTTAACAGTGTTGAAAGGTGCTTAACAAAACATGTTAAAGTTTATAGTCACGTTTTTGTTCCCTTTTGCAAAATAAGTTGAGGTGCCACCAGTGTCTTAAGCATTCCCCTTCAGTCTAAATAGGTGGCCCATTTTAAAACGAATTCCACTGAAAATGTTGTTTCCCCATGCTGACATCAGAGAGGACAAAGTTCACTGAGAGCCCTTATTCACCTTGGGGATGTTTCCAAAAACTTTAATATATGTGTAGTGGGTCACACATTGTTCCTGCACTGATGTCACAAAAGGATAAAGAAAAATTATGTAGGCGTGTATCTTTAAAAAGTTTACGAAGTTTTATTAAGTAATTTCCACATAAAATTGATTTGATCAGTGTGGAACCTGCATTTTGGGTCTTAACAAAGTTGCCTTTTTCATGAATTTGAAGTGTAATTACGCCACTCCATGCACTATAATATTACTGCATGTAGTATACTTCAAAACCACCTAAGTGACTGAGTACATTTATGCCATATGTAGATACAAATGTCCCCCATGAGTCATAGCATCAGCCATCTTTAGAAGTCTAGAGGACTTGGCAATTGACAGAACTGGCCAAACTCTCTGGGAAATGTAATGGTCCTTCACAAAATATATTGCCAATCTAAAGTGTGATCTTGTAACTTTTAATAATTTCTGATGGTTATTGTAAATGTATGCATCATAAGGATAGGTCAGAGTAATAATTTTCAAACTTCTATGGATCAATAAAAATATTAGGGCAGCCATGTAAGAAAAGGATAATGCACAGAAAGCTAGCAAAATCAAGTGGTGATGACAGCAAAATATTTGTAGAGACATCAGAAATGAAGGATGAACAATTGGTTGAGAAGGAAAAAATGGAAAAAGAGTAGTTTACAACCTTTTCATGATAGCCGATAACCAGTCTTTTTGTTGAAGAAAAGTATCAGTAGACCTACAGGTCTAACAAAGACGGTCCTTGAAAACCTACTTGGAAGATGTTTTACTGAGTAACAGGTGGTGGTTGTAAAATCTATTTATCATTCATAACAACCTTCTTTACAAGGAGTATGCCAAAGTATAAACTACCAACTATCCGATGATAAAACAGAAGCGAGAGGTGAGCTTTTTTCATTAAATCCAAATATGTCTATGATTTCCAATTACTTATCTTCTTCCAAGCTTCTTTAGACAAATAGAAGATTTCATTGTTCTCACATTTACTGTGTTAAAGTATTTGTGAAGGAATTATCATAAATGCTTGGAGAGAATCAGAGACAATGCCAGTATGTTAGAGTGGCAACATGCCAACATTGGAAAACAGTTGACTGATCAACATCCTTAGCCCATCTGACATGGTTTCAGATCAGCATATGTCACCCGAAAAGCCATAATATTAATTAACAAAGTTGCCAGTAACTTAGAACAAGGGTCATCATACTGCAGCATCTTTGTTAGGTTTCTCGAAATCTTTTGACTCCGTTAATCATGGCATTGTGATCCTCAAGCTAAGAGAAATTGGATGTTACCAAAACGCACTGACTCTGTTTTCCTTCTATCAGTTTTGTTGCAAGCCGGCCATATCATAGTAGTATATATTGCATGATTTTTATCACTCTAATGCAAGAGTTTCATGAGGATTTGTTGCAAGTCTGCTACTGTTTTCAGTATACAGCAATCATTTGCAGCCACTTACTGATGAATTACAGCTAATGCGGTATCCTGGTGATTATAATCTCCACCATATTGATAATCTATAAGACAAATTAATATGTGAAAAAGACCCAACAGGATAAGCCATGAGGGGCTGAGAAGGACCAAAAGAATCAAATGTTTCTCTGGTCACCTGAAGTGGAATAAACCCCAGTGCCACTTATCCAAACCTGTTAGGCTTATCCTGTTTTGTTTTTTTTCGGTTAGTCCTGGGCAGGGACCCTCAAGACTTAACAGGTCTGGATAAGCAGCACTGGGATTTGCTACACTACAGGTGACCTATGAAACCATAAATATGTGAACTGGAATTAAAGTTCAGCATTGTTATGGCTCAGATGAGCTCTAACAAGCTTGCAATAAATGAGAAAAAGTATGGAAGGATATATTTAGGTTGCTGGAAATGTTTGGGGATTTATTTATTTTTTGGTAGGTATCTCACCTTCAAGGAGCATGAAACATGTACAGAAAGTAATTGCAAGCTAGGTAGTCTTTATAGAATGAAAACGTTTCTGACTGCAGAAAAAGTAATTATACTGTCACGTTCCCTTACTACTCCTTAAACTTCCACATTGGAAGACTATTGTAGGTAATCCAGCTTGCTATGTGATTAGCTTACCTGTACTTGTTATGGAAATATATAGAAGGTTTTTAATTTTCCTTCATCTGACTATCTTTGCAATGCCCTTGAAAATAACGTGGTTATATTTAGTCATCGGATACAGTATAATCATCATGTATTAATTTTCAAAGTGGTGTAGGGAAACGAATATCCTCACCTGTCCAGCTTGCTACCATGGACTAGGACCAACGAGGAATTAAGGTCCTAGTTAGAAACTCCTTTGCATCCCCAAAACATAATGCTGTGAGTTTTTTTCCCATTCCCCATATGAGATTACACTCCTAAATCTTAGAGCAGTATGGTATCAATCAGGGTTCAAGTCCCCAGCCAAATAGCACCTTTTTTCAAGTAAAAAGTGCCTCTACTGTAGTGACCAACAAAATGATTTCTAGTGTTAAGAATATTTCCTAATGCCATCGTTACAATTTTATGTTTACTTTCTGTATGTAAAAAACATTTTTTTTTCTTGACTTTGTTTAAATGTTGTTCTTATTTTCAGACTTCATAGTTGTTAAGCCTTTGATCTTAGTACGATATTTAGATCAACTGTTTGACCTCTACATTTCCACGTCAGGGTTCATCGTGACAGTTCGCCTAATGGCATCTGTTTGGGATGCGGGAGGAACTGCATAAAAAATATTTTCTGTCATACTACATGAAGGATTGCTCATAAATGAAGAAGTGTTCCATTCTACTGCAACTCTCCTGACATATTTCATATATGTTCTGAATTTAACTAAGTATTTCTATCAACATGTTTAGATTTATTATAGTCAAATGTGTTGATATATTTTGCTTTACTGTTGTGCTTATATTTTGATCCTTCTATGTTATTTTAATATATGATAGATGCTGTTGGTATTAAAGTTGATTTATGCTGTTTTTTTTTTTTTTTTGCAAGTCTGAGAAGTATTGCAATCTTGATATGAACATACACAAACTATAATGTCAGTGTTCTTGTATCTTATATGTACTTACTATTACTGTTTCAGTTGTTTTCCTCTTATGTGGGAGGCTTTCTTTCTGGGTCATCTCTAAAAGTGGGCTATGCCAAATAGAACTAAGCTGGTTAACAAATTGTAAATGAAAAAGAAAACATTCCCAAACATAAAAACAAATTGAAGTAATTGGTCAGTGCTCATAGATATGATTACTTTCTGGCTGCCCATAGGAAATCATATAATTTTACTGTCTCATTATAGAAAACTTTTGGTCTTGAGTCTCAGGCTGTCAGAAAAGACCTTTGTTTCTCTGCACGTACATAATACTGGAAGATCATCATTTTTTTTCCAACATAATTTAACAACACCTTGAGGCTGTATCCCATGGCAGATATTGTACAAGTAAAATTCCATTCCTTTATTGTGAGGTAAAATGAATAAAAAATCTGGCAAAAGTGCTTTGTAATAACTAAAAGATATGATAGAAGTGTAATTAATTATACAAAGGCATACTACAAACACTTTAGATTGTGTTACTCTGTAAAAAGTATATTAATTTAAGGATTTGAGTGCAGTTTGTTGAAGTAAACAACAGTGAACTAAGATGTGGATGGGGAAACTAGAAATTGTTTCCCTCCAGATTAATCCAGAGAGAGAGAGAGATTTGACAACGGTGCCTGCTTTCCAGTAGTATACTGTATGACTTGAGTTAAAAAAAACTTTCTCTGCTTCTGGTTAAACTACTACATTTTCTGTTTTTTTTTTTTTTTTTTATTTGCAAGAGACTGCATTTAATTGTGTGTGTGTGTGTGTGTGTGTGTGTGTGTGTGTGTGTGTGTGTGTGTGTGTGTGTATGTTTCGACCTTAGAAACACTGACCACAAAAGAATGACAAACTGAACATTGATACACTACCATGTATGCACCAAGAAAGAACCTCAGCACATGCAATTTTCCTAAAACAAAACAAAAAAATGCAACATTGCTTTTTTTCAGGGGTCAAGCCCCCCTGCACCCCCCACTCTGCTAATTATATATACAAACTCTTGAGATCGCACATCCAAGGAAAGGGAATATACCTCTACTTGAGGACTGTCGATCTCACACACCAGTCGACCATCTGTGAATGTTGACCAAATGCTGTTGATTTTAAACAGATGTTGAGCAGCAAGCATTTAGACTAAATACAGGACTCTTCTCTCTTTGTTTCTATCTCTCTCTCCATGTATATATATATATATATATATATATATATATATATATATACATATGTGTGTGTGTGTGTATGTATGTATATGTGACATTTGTATGACAAGGATACAACTGATCCAGTGTTGTCAGCTGTGTCCGGATCTGTCATATGGGCTAGTTTTTAAGCTCTTTGTCAAATTATTCTAGTGAGGCTAAGTTAAGTTGCTAGATTTGTAAGGTCTTTCAATGCAAGAGCAACCAGTCAGGCTACAATGTAGTACTCTTAATGAAAACCAATATACAAATAAAAACAGCAAAATAAAATGCCAAGTAAAACGGGTAAATGCTTGCACTCCAGTCCTGGAGCATCATCAGATCTAATTAACAAAGTGCTTGAGACTGGTTAAAGATGCAAAGATTCTGATGTTAACCTGTTGAGATCATGTGACCTGAGCAGAGGTCTTAAGGGAACATACTCATTCAAACCTTTTCCCATGTAACAAGGGAAAAGGTTTGAATGAGTATGTTCCCTTAAGACCTCTGCTCAAGTTACGTTATCCAAACTGGTAACTTCAGAATCTTTGTATCTTTAAATAGTCTCAAGCACTGTGTTAATTAGATCTGACGAAGCTCCAGTACTGGAGTGTAAGAGCTTATCTGTTTTACTTGGTGTTTTATTTTGCTGTTTTTATTTGTTTTATTGCTTTTCATTAAAAGAAATATTTTATCTGCATCTACCGTGCCTGACAGGTTACTCTTGCATTGAAAGTTTTTATTTATCTGTGAAGTCTGTCTTCATCTGTTTGGCTTGTTTTTCTTCACTAGACTTGTAAGGTGCTGACTTTTTTCTGAGGAAGATTGTGGTACATCGCTGATAGGGAATATGCCCTTTTACCTCTATAATGCCATTTCAGATTTGGTATCAGGGTGCAGGAGGGGGTTCTTGCCCTGCTCAAAAACACTTTTCACAGAGTTTTTTTTATTGTGTTAGGTATTTAAATATATTTATTTATTTATTTATTTATTTATTTATTGACATTTGATTACCAGGAAAGTACAATCTTCAAAATTAAAACAAAACATCTGCAGTTTAAATAATTACAAGAAAGTAAACGTAATATAAAACATTGGT
This sequence comes from Protopterus annectens, assembly GCF_019279795.1. Lineage (NCBI taxonomy): Eukaryota > Metazoa > Chordata > Ceratodontiformes > Protopteridae > Protopterus > Protopterus annectens. The sequence continues at coordinate 316,869,365 of NC_056727.1, read as the reverse complement.
CATGGGTTGATACAAGGTGTATGACAATCATTTTAATACAAAATAGAGATTGCAATATGAAGTGAGGGAAAAACAGGCTTATGGTAAATTTGGAGAGAGAGTGGGGGAAAAAGAATTAGATAGTAAGGATTTTCATGCCGAACTGATCGAAGGAAGGACACTGAGGAAACTCGGAGCTATAATATATAACATTAAGTATCCTGTTTTTTTGTTTATTTTGTTCTTTATTTCTTTGTTATTTATAGCACTTTGTGTACTGTGTATTTTTCTAGCTAGTTTCACTGTGTGTGAGGTATTAACTGGAAATTGTCCACTTTTATTAAGCATCTGTTGGGTTGTTTGTTTCTGAAAACTTGTTGCAGTTAAACTCTTTTTTCTAGAGGCTCCTTTAGCTGTTTAAAACTTTCATTTAAAGGCTCACTGCTGCTTTTCAGCTGTAAGAAACATTTCTGCAGTTTGTTCTAAGTAGTGGGGATATTTGTTGCATTTCCATATTCAGGCTTGTATTTGGGCCTAGTGTTTGTTGAGGCTGTGTGTCTGAGCACCTATTCAGGGACATCTTGGTTTAGCCAAAGCCATCAGGCATTTCAGTGAGAGAGAATTGTTTGAGGTCATTGGCTGACTGAGGTCACCTGGACTACAGCTTAGACTAAGCACCTCATTGGTTCTTTTGAGATTTTGTCTCGGGTTTCAACTTTCTGTTACCTAAGAAATTCAGTTGTGAGTGTTCTGCCATTTCACACTGAACCGATCGAAGGAAGGACACAGAGGGAACTCGGAGCTATAATATATAACATTAAGTATCCTGTTTTTTGTTTATTTTGTTCTTTATTTCTTTATTATTTATAGCACTTTGTGAACTGTGTATTTTTCTAGCTAGTTTCACGGTGTGTGAGGTATTAACTGGAAATTGTCCACTTTTATTAAGCATCTGTTGGGTTGTTTGTTTCTGAAAACTTGTTGAGGTTACTCTTTTTTTTTCTAGAGGCTCCTTTAGCTGTTTAAAACTTTCATTTAAAGGCTCACCGCTGCTTTTCAGCTGTGAGAAACATTTCTGCAGTTTGTTTCCCACCCTCCCTGTTGGTACAGTGTTTTTATAGTTGGTGGCTTTGCAGTTGCCCGCCCCTAGTGTAAATTTGATCTGGGACCCTCCTCCCAGTCTAGTGTCATTACCTCATTCTACCCAGTACAGGGAGAATATTTGAGAAGGCCAATCAGCTTAGTTTCTGCTACTCCTTTCTCTCTTTCCACTTAATTTTTTTTATCTGCTTTTACTGTATTTGTGTTTCTTCCTACTTTATTTTGCTTTTGCGTCATCTTAAAAGTACTCAATTGTATTTATTACTGCTTGGTGTAACTCATTCTAAGCCTTTTAGTTTAAGCACTTGGGCTTCAGACCAGTTTTACATTAAGAAGGTTTGTGGTCTGCACGGTACTGGCAGAACAGGTAGCTTACATCCTTCTAAGTTGGGAACTGCTGATTGAGGGCTTAGTGTCTGTTATTCTAAAAGTGTATTAATTCTGGTTTATGCACATTTGGCTTCAGGCCAGTTATTTTACATTAAGAGGGTTTGTGGTCTGCACTCTTGTGGGAGGAGAGGCTGGACTCTGCCCTTCTGAGCTGGGAATTTCTGGTTAAAGGCTTATAGTGCCTGCATATTTGAACTGCTTCTTACTGAAATTGGTACACCTTGATGTCCTTCATGGATGCATCTGCAGTCATAACAAATGGGTTGTCCTGTCGTCTTCCAGTCGGCCCGATTCCAAAGTCTGGGTCCGCTCGGCTGATGTCGCCTTCACCCGACGTCATCTCTGCTGGTCTCGGGTATAAAGGCATCAGCCGACCATTTTCCTCAGTCTTTCTTGTCGGGGTGCTGAAGCAGAAGCTGTTCGCAAGTGCTGCTTCTTACTGAAATTGGTACACCTTGTTTGCTGTAGCATAGACTAGATCCAGGCCTGCTGAATCTAGCTTTGTTTGTATAACTTGAGCGCTAATCCTGGCATTCTTTAAAGTATTCAATTGTATTTATTACTTCTTGGTAGTAACTTGATTAAAGTGTAGCTATCATTCTAAGTCTTTTGGATTAAGCACTTGGACTTCAGACCAGTTGTTTTACATTAAGAAGGTTTGTGGCCTGCACTGTGGTGGCAGGACAGGTAGCTTACATCCTTCTAAGTTGGGAACTGCTGATTGAGGGCTCAGTGTCTGTTATTCTAAAAGTGTATTAGTTCTGGTTTAAGCACTTGAGCTTCAGGCCAGTTATTTTACATTAAGAAGGTTCGTGTTCTGCACTCTTGTGGGAGGAGAGGCTGGACTCTGCCCTTCTGAGCTGGGAATTTCTGGTTAAAGGCTTATAGTGCCTGCATATTTGAACTGTTTCTTACTGAAATTGGTACACCTTGTTTGCTGTAGCATAGACCAGATCCAGGCCTGCTGAATCTAGCTTTGTTTGTATGCTTGTTGTTTGTTTGCTTGTTATTTCCCTGAAACGCTAATTCTACCTAAAACGCGGCTTTTCAGTGCTTCTGTGGATCCCTAGTGATATCTGCATTGCTTACTGTACTTATTTCCTTGTTTCACTTGAAAGAAAGTTACTGTTTGTCGTTTTTGCATTTAAGTTACCCGTAACACATTGCATTTAAGTTACCTGGCACTTGCTCACTAAAGCAATTATTTAAGTCAGCACTAAAAAATTAAAAGCACTACACCCTCACAAACTCCCCTTGAGTACCTTGTTCCCCATTGACCCTTTTTTTCAATTATAAAGGAATTCCCAATACTATGCTAGCATGTCCAAAGGTCAGTTGTCAATCTCCTCTCCGGTCCAGCTGGTGAATCTGGGAATATTGAGGAAATGTTACAACTGCCTCATGTACACAGACAATCCTCTCCTCCTCCCAACAAATTCCAACACATGTGAGAGATGCAACCATATAGCCAAACTGGAGGCTAAGCTCTCTCAACTCAGTACTGGCGTAACCAGTCAGGAGGAGAAGGAAACCACACTCACTACAATTCCAGTCTCACATAGACCTACCACGACAGCAAATCAAACATATAAACACACAAAAACATACAAGGAGACTCTAAATAAAAATCTGCCTAAGCAGCAGAGACCTCCAAAGCAGACACCCAAGCAACCGCTACCCCAAAACAAAACACGTGCAACACATAGCTTACAAAGCCAGTGTGCCGAACAGTCACAGCCCTTAAGGCTAAACAACACACCTGATACACTTGTAATAGGTGACTCTATCGTCAGGCAGACTGACGTCCCGCTCACAAGGCTGAACAAGGAGAAGGTCACGGTGAGCTGCCCGTCAGACTCTAGGATCCAACACATAACACAAGCACTCACATCACTCCAAGGCAAGTACAAATATGACTCGGTCATTGTCCATGCTGGTGACCTGAGATGTACCTCCCTGGACTACATGAAAAGAGACATAGAGGAGCTCTCTGAGCATGTAGCCCTGGCCAGTATGACCCTGACCTTGAGTAGTATCTTACCCTCACCAAGAATGATGCCACAGTATGAAGACAAGATGATCAATTTCAACAATTGGCTTAAGTATTGGTGTCATTCAAAGGGGAGCCAATGCCTGTCAGCCTGGGATGACATGCTCGACAAGCCACGATGCATCGCTAGGGACGGCTTGCACCTGTCACCCCTGGGCTTTTGGATATTGGCAAAGGCTCTTGCTACCCCCATAGTGCCTTTTTTAGGCAAGGCTCAAAAGACAAACCCACCTCCATAGGTATCACAAGGGATAAGAAACTAAGAGTAATGCTACTCAACGCCAGAAGTCTAAACCTCAAGATGCATGCACTCAAAACTCTCCTTAGAATGGAGAACATTGATATCTGTGCAGTAACAGAAACCTGGTTCAAGGCTCCCGAGAGCACCCCAGCACTACCAGGTTATACCTCATACCATGCTTTTCGGCCCCAAAACTTGGACCGAACCACAAAAGGTGGGGGAGTATCAATATTCGTCAAAGATACCCACACCTCCAGGTTGGTGGCACAGCACGAAGCATCAGAGACTATCCATGTGCCACTAACAGTGGGTAAAACTGCCTTCCAGTTTATAGCCTACTACAGACCACTCTCAGAAACCCAGGAACCCCACTCGGCCTTCCTGAGAACATTGGAAAATATGAAGGTCTCCAAACACCATTATATTGGGCAACTTCAACTACCCAAACATAGATTGGGAGCATTACTCTAGCTCCAACACCCTAGCCCAAAGGTTCCTAGAATTTATAAACTCATATGCTATGGAACAACTTGTTACCACTCCCACAAGAGGGGAAAACATACTGGACCTGATCATCACCAACATGTGGACTCTATGCTCCAGACCAGAAGTGTATCCCTCACTGGTAAGATCAGACCATAAACTAATCTCACTGGATATTAACATCCCGACCCCACCCCCTGCCCAGAAAACCACAGTGAAAAACTTCTCTAAAGCAAATTTCACACTCCTCAAAACCGAGGTGGAATCCTTCAAAGCCCCCGGGCCTATGGAAAATACGGCCCAGACCACAGAATCCTTTATAAACGCATTCTATGGACACCTTCAGGAATGCATGGATCATGCAATCCCAAATAAAACCAAGACCCAATCCTCCAAAGGCAGATGTCCTGTCTGGTGGACCCCAGGCATAAACAAACTATACAATAGAAGGAGGAAGCTACTACATGATAGAGCAAAATCCCAAAAAGGGAAGGCATCTCTGATCAGTATTAGGTAAAAACTACGGTCACTCATAAAATCGTCTAAGGCCAGCTTTGAGAGAAAAATTGCACAGGACACTAAGGATAATCACAAGGCTTTCTTTAGTTATGTTAGGAACCTGGGTGGGAATTCCCAGATATGCTCAGAATTGGTCCAAAATGACAAAAAATACACAGAACCCACAGACATTGCCAACATCCTAGCTGACAGGTTCAGCGCAAACTTCTCCACCCCCTCCCCACCAAAAGGGCAAATATCTATCCCAGCAGAGTGCTGCCCCCCTGACATCTCAGATGCTCCAGTAAGAGCCGCCCTCTCCAAAGCAAAAAACACAGCATCAATGGGACCAGACGGTGTCCCGGGCTGCGTCCTACATGAACTCCAAGAAGAGCTAAACCCAAACATAAAACTACTGATGTTAAGTTGTCCATCTCGCCTTCATTTTTGCTGGATGGGTTCGGAGCCGATCCTCGGCTCCGACTCGGCCACTCTAAAAGCTCGAGAGTTGGTTCCACCGGCTCGAGGCTCCCCTTATATCCCACAATGCTAGGCGGTAATACCTCAGACCTCGTTTGCCGCTACAGCGATCGAGGTGTGTTGTTTTCTACCGGCTTCAGGTCAGTTCATATAGATTACTCTATAGTTAATTTAAGCCCCTTTAAATTAGTTTTTTCTCGTTATTACCCTTAGTTGAGTGGATCTTGACCCTTTCCTTCCTGTTTATCCACCCTTTTTTCCTCAAGAACTTATTAGTTCTTTCTTTAGGCCTTCGGGCCCTCCCAACCCCTTTATCAGTGAGTGTATGTGTTTGTAGGGATATTTAAAAAAAAAAAAACTAACTAAATTTATTAGTTTTATTAGTTTTATTAGTTTAAATTCAGCTAACCTTAGTGGATAGTGTAATCGGTGTGTTTGTGTTGTGTGGTGGTTACACTTTTTCCTTGAGAATGTCTAAGGATTCAAAGGTCTCAGGCTTCAAGAAGTGTGACTCGTGCTGTCAGAAAATGTCTCTGACAGACGGTCACACTTCTTGTGTGTACTGCCTGGGACCTTTACACCTGCAGGACTCTTGTGCTGTATGCCATGGCTTCAGCCCTAGAGTCCTGCAGGAAAGAAAAAATAAACTTATATTACGAGGCTTATTGAAGCCTGAGGGTCACCCGACTCTTTCTTCGGGCAAACCCTCCAAGCCTTCTAGGTCGTCAGCTCCAGTGTCTGAGTCGACACCTAAGGCTTCGAAGTCTGCTACAACATCGGCTCCGGCTGGAGCCGATGAGACTCGAACTCTTATTTCTTCGGTTCCCTCGGCTCTGGCCGGAGCCGAGGTGTTGGAAATCACTGAGTCGGCTCCGATAAAATTATCGGAACTGACAACTAGAAAAAGGTCTAGGTCACCGTCTCTTGGCTCCGTTCATTCGGCTCCAGCATCTCCCTTGTCTGAACGGAGCCATAGATCTCACTCCTCTAGGTCATCGAGACTTTCAGACCATGACCTTCAGAGGGTAGTGAGTCGACTTTTAAAGTCCGAGGCACTGGCCCAAATGCTTCAGAGCCCGACTCAGCAGTCGATGCTTAATCCTATTTCGCAAAATGTTCCTCCTCCGACTCCTTTGAGTTCGGAGCCGGGGCGTTTCGGACCCAAGACTGTGGCAGCGTCGGAGCCGATACAATTGTCTTCGGCGCCGTCGTCTGCTCCGTTTTCCTCATTGGAGGAATCTCGGTGCCGGACTTACCTCGTCGGCTCCGAGGGGGTGAGTGGCATCGGACCCTTGTCCGACCCCGCTCTCCCTCTCGGTGCTTCGGCGCTGGTGAGTTTGGCTCTGACATCGACCTCGGAGCCATCACTGTCGGTGCCGAGGGAGGTTTTCAGCTCTTCGGAGCGGAGATCTCTGGCTCTGCCTGACAGGGGTGCTTTCGAGGTCTTGCGAAGTGTGTTGGAACCTGGTTCAACTCCACAGTCGGCTCCGTCCGCCCCTCCCTCCTCTGTGCCTCAGGTAATTTCTACTCACTCCCTCATTCCAGACCGCAGAGAGCCAGCTCCTCAAGAATCCCCTGTGGGGATTTCATCCTCTTCCGAGGCCTCTCCTGAATTGGCAGGAGAGCCCCCTAGGAAGAGAAAGTGCAAGAGGAAGCACATAGACTCACCTGAGTCTGTCACCTCTGACACGGATTTAGAGGATTCTGAAGGTTCCCCCCGTTCCCCCTCTGAAGATGTCTCCTTTGCAGACATCCTGGAGATGTTAAAACAGAGGGGGAATTGGCCAGCCCTCAACCCTTCAGAGGATGAATCTGTGTATCTTGAGGCGTTTGGCTCTCGCCCTTCCACCTCCTGGGTGTCCCCCCCCCTTTGACTCCCTTATGCAGGTGGTAGCAAAAAAGGCTTGGACGGCTCCTGACTCTGTGGACCCCACCCCCAGGAGACCTTCAAAGTTTATTACAGCACCAGCAGACAAACAATTTTTGACTAAAGGAGTTTCTGTGGATGCTATGGTGGTAGCTGCTGCCACCAAGAAGGAACTAGCTGATCCTTCAGTGCCTGTCCATTCCCCTAACAAGGAATCTAGGTCTATGGACAGGTACAGGAAGCGGGTGATGTTATGTGATCCTATCTCGCCTACATTCTGACTGATGGGCTCGGAGCCGATCCCTCGGCTCCGACTCGGCACGCTTATGCTATAGAGTGAGGCCTCTAATTGGCTGAGCTATCTTTATCCCAGGATGCACCACCGCTAATCCCCCAGATCTCGTTTGCCGCTTACAGAGCTTGGACGTGGTCTCAACATTGGCTGGGCTAAGTACTATATATATAGTCTTTTTTCCTGTCAGTATTTGCTTCATTTAAACCCAAAAGCTGTTTTAACGGCTATTCTTTGTGTACGAGTGTGTTTCTAGCAGTTTGATTGAAATTTTAGTATAATTTCCTGTCAGATAAGGTTCCGTTTAAGTTAGAGGGCCTTCCCTGTGGTTACTACTTCTTAGTGGTTGTGTGTGGGTCAAGTACCCGTTTGAGTTAGAGGGTCTTGACCCACCTTGTTTCCCCTTTCTCTTTCTCACATTCTTTGTGTGTAAAAAAAAAAAAATTTCTTCAGTTTAATTATTTCTGAGTTAGTGGCATACATATTTGTTCCTGTGTGTCAAACCCTTAAGTTTACTGTTGTTGTCTGTTTTTGTAGGATTATGTCTAAAGAACATAAACCCTCAGGGTTTAAAAGTGCACGAGGTGTGGGTTCAAAATGTCCATAACGGACGCACCCTCTCGTATGCTATTTGTCTTGGCGCCACTCGTCGTCTCCTATCTTCTTAGTAAACATCTGCAGGAATCGTGCAGTGTATGCCATGCGTTTTCCTCCAGAGTCCTCCAGGAGAGGAAAAACAAATTAATCCTCAAAGGATTAATCAAGCCTTCCTTCGAGGAGGCTTTATCTTCCTCTCTGTCTCCTTCTAAAAAGAGGAAAGCACCAGCTCCGACCAGTCAGTCGGAACCGACGGCTAAGAAAACTAAGCAGACTTCTCCATCGGCTCCACGGACTTGGAGCCGAGGTGGAATAGTCTGCCTCGATGCCTCAGCCTCGACTCCTCTGGTTTCGAGCCGAGGTCTGGGGCATCGAGGCGGGTCACCCTCATCGGCTCCACTGATATTGGAGCCGATAAGGGTCATCGGCTCAGACACTTCCTCGGGCGAAGTCCTTATCGGCACCGAGGAAATTTCCTTGAAGGTTTCCTTGGAGCCGATAATTGTTGAGTCATTTCGAGCCGGTCCCGAGCCCTTCGGAGCCGATGGAGAAATCGGTTCGGCCCGATCGGTATCCTCGAGATCATCCAAGATGTCTGATTCGGACATCGACAGGGTGCTACCGACTCTTCCAGTCTCCGGTTTTCCAAAGATGGTTTCGGCTCCAGCCCATTTGGCCGGAGCCGATGGTCCACTCCCTACTGTACTTCCTCCTCCAACAGCTTCGGCACCGTTGGAGCAGGTGCTGGTGGAACCAGTGGAGGTGTTAGGGTCAGGCCTGACCCTTGCTCCGACTCCGGCTCTTGGGTCGGAGTTTAGTGCACGGACTTCTTCCTTCGGCCCTGGGGAGCTTGGGATTGATGCTTTCGGTCCCAAGTCTCCCTCTTGGTGCATCGGCGGCGGGAGTTCCGTCCACTGTCGTGGCCACGGAGGGGGGACCCTCCCAGGATTCTGTTGGTCCCGTCTTCAGGGCTATGAGGAGTGCTCTAGCCAAATCTTCATTGGCTACCTCCACAGTTTCCCCAGCTCCTTCCCTACATTTGGAGACTGGGTCGTTGGCAGTCCCCTGTCCAGAGACAATGTGAACAGCGGAGCCCCTGGGCCTCAGGTTACCCCCGCTGGGGTTTCTTTCCCTCCTGGAGGTCCTTCTGAAGCCTCTTCGGAAGAGCCTCCCAGGAAGAGAACGTGCAAGAGGAAGCACGTTGACTCCCCTGACGAGTTTTTGACATATGACACCGATCTCGATGATGCAGAGGGGTCCCCCAAGTCGTCCTCGGATGATGTCTCCTTTGAGATTTCAGAGGGATCTGATTAAGGAGCTATCCGATACCCTCTTAGGTAACCTGCCTGAGGAGCAGGCCCAGACGGTTGGATCTCAGCTGGCTACAATGTCGTCCATTTCGAACTCGTCCATGAGGCTCATTTCAGAGTAAGGGGGCGCAGTAGAGCGGCAGGTACAGGCATTGCTCTATGGAGACAAGCCTGGCTCCGCCTGTGTCATTTCGCGGAGGCCTTCAAGTCTTCATTTGCCGATGCCCCCTTTGATGTGTCCTCCCTGTTTGGGCCCAAGGTAAAGGACACACTTACCCGCTGTGAACAGGAGGGTAAGACTCTGACTGCTGTAGGGGCACGATTTTCCACTCCCTTTCGGCCTTATCCCAAGGCTAAAAGAGGAGGGAAGATGTGGTTCCGTAGATCTCAGAAGTCTTACCCCTCTCAGCAGGAAGGTTCCCCTCCAGAGGCAGAGGAGGGGGAAATTCATCAGGAAGACGCCGTCCCAGAGGCGGCAGAGGCCCTCGCAACACTGGAGACCACGAGTCCTTTCGTGGCTCTTCAGCTTTTCATAGTCCCTGAGGGATTGCCCGACTGTGCTACTCCGGAGCCAGTCGGGGGTCATTTTTCGAAGCTCCTGACGGCCTGGGAAGGGATCACTCAGGACCGATGGGTGCTTCGAATTATCGCCGGAGGTTACTCCATCCCATTCTGTTGTCCCCCAGTCCAAAAAAATCCCGGACCCGCCACCCAGTCAACGGGATACCGCAGCCTCAGAAATTTCAAAGCTGCTGCAAAAAGGAGTCATCCAACCGGTCCCTGCAGACCAGATCGGATTAGGGACTTACTCAAGATTCTTTTTGGTGCCAAAAAAGACTGGGGACTTGAGGCCCATTTTGGACCTAAGCAACCTAAACCGTTCAGTCAAGAAGTCCAAGTTCCAAATGGTCACTTTACAAACCATTCTCCCATTGTTGGAGAAAGGTGTTTGGATGTGCTCCATAGACCTCAAGGACGCCAGATTACCATATCAAAATACATCAAACGTCCAGGAGACACTTGCGCTTCAGCCTAGGAGGCAGTCATTTTCAGTTCCGCACGCTGCCCTTTGGTCTCACCACAGCCCCCAGGGTGTTCGCCAAATGTTTGGCAGTAGTGACTGCTCACTTGAGAAGTCTAGGATTCCAGGTGTTTCCGTACCCTAGACGACTGGCTCCTAACTGCCACCTCCAAGCATCTACTTCACGGAGCCTGCAAGCCACAATATCACTGGGCAATTCCTTGGAATCACCTTCAATTGGCCAAAGTCTGTGTTGCCATCTCAAAGAATAAGATTCATAGGGGTAGAGATAGATTCAAACCAGATGCGGGTCTATCTACCTGCAGACAGAATTCAGACCATTCAAAATCAGGTTCGAGCCTTACTCCCCAGGTCCAAAGCCCCAGCCAGAATGGTCCTACAGCTATTAGGATCGATGTCTGCCACAGTTCTGCTAGTTCCCTTGGCAAGATTACACATGAGAATCCTCCAGTGGCTTCTTTCAACTCAGTGGTCCTTTCAGGAACTCCCTCTCAGTCATCTCATACGGATCACAGAATCTTGCAAACGGGACCTTCGCTGGCGGCTAGTGTCCTCCAACGTGGATCAGGGTCGACCCTTTGTTCTTCCTCCTCCGGCGGCCACTTTAACCATGGACACCTCCCAGACGGGGTGGGGGGGCATTCCCTGGGCAGGTCAGTCTAAGGCAAATGGCACCCGGAAGAGACCCCTCTCCACATCAACATCCTAGAAATGAGGGCAGTACTCCTGTCCCTTCAAGCCCTTCACGATTACCTCCCTCAGGGTGTAATTGCTGTTCACTCAGACAACATGTCAGTTGTCTGGTACCTGAACAAACAGGGAGGGACCAGATCCTATCCTCTTTGCAGAGAAGCGATGAGAGTTTGGGAATGGACAGTCTCCACCAAACGCTTCCTAGTGGCTACTCACATACCGGGCAAGTACAATGTCATAGCCGACAGGTTGAGCAGAACCATCCTCTCCTCACGAATGGTCTCTGAATATGACAGTTACAAGGCAGATTTTCAGCGAATGGGGAGTTCCGTGTTGCGACCTGTTCGCGACTCCTCTGAATGCGAAGTGCAAAGATTTTTTCTCCCTAACCCGCTCTGGGAAGAGCCCTATGGACGATTAGTCCATCCTGGCCCACCGGCCTGCTTTATGCCTTCCCTCCAGTTCCTCTCCTCCCCAGGGTAATTCAAAAGGCATCTCTCTTAGGGAGCAAGATGATCTTAATTGCTCCTTACTGGCCTCGTCAAGTCTGGTTTCCCTATCTTCGGAAACATGCTCTGGAAGGTCCATGGTTCCTGGACCAGGTTCCAGACCTACTGATTCATCAGTCGGGACTACTACACCAGTCCGTACACACCTTAAAATTGACGGCCTGGCTCCTCCTCTTCCGACGATAGTCAGGAGACATGCACTGGACCCAGATGTGGTGCACATATTATCTTCAGCCCACAAGTCTGCTACGAAGAAACTGTATTCTAACAAATGGAAAAGGTTTACTATTTGGGCTCAACTCCGGGGCCTGGACCCCATTTCTACTCCCGTGGCAGAAGTACTCAAATTCCTGACCTCTCTTTTCAATCAAGGCTTTTCAGTCTCTACCATCAAAGTACAATTGGCAGCGATTTCTAATTTTCATGAATCCATAGACCCACCTTTAATGAGCAACAGGTTGTGTAAGACCTTCTTGAAAGGTGCTGCTCTATTAAGACCTCCAATTTCTCATCCTGCACCTCCATGGGATCTCGATATTGTATTACGTGCCTTGACTTCTTTTCCCTTTGAACCGGCAGTTACCTGTGATCTAAAGTTTCTATCATGGAAGACAGCCTTTCTAGTGGCGATTACTTCAGCCAGAAGGGTTTCAGAACTTCAGGCTTTGTCAGTGAAACCCCCGTACTTGGTTTTTCATACAGACAGGGTGTCCCTCAGACCAAATCCTTCTTTTGTTCCTAAAGTCTGTTCTACTTTATGCTTGCAACAGTCGTTAGAGCTCCCAGTTTTTTTCCCAAAATACTCCAATAAAGCAGAGTTTATTTTCCACACACTAGATGTCCACAGGCAATTACGTTTTTATCTAGATAGGACCAAACAATCAAGGAAAACAGATCAGTTGTTTGTATCCTTTGCAGAAAACAAATTGGGCAACGCTGTCACAAAGGTCACTATTGCCAATGGATCAGGGACTGTATTACTCAAGCTTATATTTATTCTAACAAAGAGCTTACCACCTCTGTCAAGGCTCATTCTACAAGGGCTATGGCTACTTCGGTAGCATTTCATTCTAAGCTTGCTATTGGTGACATTTGTGCTGCTACATGGTCTTCCCCACCTTCATTTCTCACTACAAATTAGATGTGGCATCTAGAGGACGAGCTTCATTTGGTTCCACAGTGCTCAGGAGTGTTTTCCAATGAGCCACCCGGGATTTGGGGACGCTGTCCCATCAGTCAGAATGTAGGCGAGATAGGATCACATAACATCTTTTAGTTATGTACTCACCATAACTTCAGATGTTTGGGATCCATCTCGCCATTCTAATAACCCACCCTCCTTCCCCCTTCCTTGGAGATCAGAGGATATCAGAAGGTCCGAATCCTGTTGTTTCATCTTGAAACATCTAACAATGTTATATAAACAAGCTGTGCATGTGTGCATGAATGCGGACAAACAAGATCTGGGGGATTAGTGGTGGTGCATCCTGGGATAAAGATAGCTCAGCCAATTAGAGGCCTCGCTCTATAGCATAAAGCGTGAAGTCGGAGCCGAGGGATCGGCTCCGAGCCCATCAGTCAGAATGTAGGTGAGATGGATCCCAAACATCTGAAGTTATGGTGAGTACATAACTAAAAGTTTTCGTCAGCGACCTTTTCAATGCGTTCGCTGAACTACCTCTGTCATTTCACTCGTCTTCAAAGAGACTTGATCAAGGAAGCTAGTGAGATGTTAAAGGATCCAACAGCTGCGGGTTTTCAGGATAAGATGAACGCTCAGCTGGCAACCCTCAATTCGATAGCTAACTCCTCCATGCGCCTTCTTTCATATGCGGCTGATGGAGCGAGCAGAGCTGCAGGTACAGGTGTGGCCTTACGCCGGCATGCCTGGATGCGGCTATGCAATTTTGCGGATCCCTTTAAGACGTCTTTCACTAATTCCCCGTTTGATGGATCGTCCCTTTTTGGTCCTCAAGTGAAAGAAACCCTGACAAGGTGCGAGACGGATGGCAAAACTCTTTCTGCCGTCGGAGTCCGTTTTTTCTACTCCTCCTAGGCCTTACCCCAAGGGCCAGAAAAGTGTAAAGATGTGGTTCATAAGCAATCTCAAGGGGCTTTGCCTGACGCACAGAGTCGGTTCCCCTCTAGAGGCAGAGGGGGGAACAATAATGGTAGACGCCGCCCTTGAGGCAGGGGGGGTCCGCAGAACCAGGGCAATCGTGAAACCTTTTCCGATAAGCCCTTTCAGCATCCCTGAGGTGTTGCCCGACTGTCCACCTTCGGAGGCAGTCGGGGGAAGATTATCTCTGTACCCAGAAGCCTGGCGATCTCTAACTCAAGACAAGTGGGTATAGTCCATCATTTCCGAAGGCTATTCCATTCCGTTCTTTCGCATTCCAAATCAATCCAAAAAGTTCCTTCCAGATGTTCCACCCGCTCAAAGGGACCAAGCAGCGTTAGAAATATCAAAGTTGCTTGCAAAAAGAACCATTCAGCCAGTTCCAACAGACCAGCAAGGAATTCAGCCAGTTCCAACAGACCAGCAAGGATCCGGAATCTACTCCAAATTCTTTTTGGTTCCAAAGAAAACAGGGGACTGGAGGCCCATTTTGGATCTCAGCATCTTGAACAAGTCTGTCAAGAAAACAAGATTTCGGATGGTCACGTTGCAATCCATCCTACCCCTATTGGGCAAGGAAAACTGGATGTGCTCTATAGACCTCCAGGATGCGTACTATCATATAAAAATGAACAGACGCTTCAGGAGATTTCTCCGCTTCAGGCTGGGAACCAGTCACTTTCAATTCAGAGCCCTGCCCTTTGGACTCACCACAGCCCCCCGGGTGTTTACCAAATGCATGGCAGTGGTTGCCTCTCACCTGAGACGTCAAGGATTCCAGGTGTTTCGACTGGCTCCTTACAGCCCCCACCAAGCATCTTCTATTACTTGCCAGAGACTACACTTTTCGCATTTTTCAAAAGCTAGGTATCTCAATAAATTGCGAAAAGTCTGATGTTAAGTTGTCCATCTCGCCTTCATTCTTGCTGGATGGGTTCGGAGCCGACCTCGGCTCTGACTCGGCCACTCTAAAAGCTCGAGAGTTGGTTCCACCGGCTCGAGGCTCCCCTTATATCCCACAATGCTAGGCGGTATTACCTCAGATCTCGTTTGCCGCTACAGCTATCGAGACGTGTTGCTTCACCGGCTTCAGGTTAGTGTAGGAAATAGTTTTAAAAAAGTTCATAAAACCCTTTAAATTTAGTTTTCTAATCAGTTTCCCCTTATTTTAAAGGTTTTATCCCTTCCTCTTCTTCCTTTTTTTACCAGAAGAACTTATAGTTCTTCCCTTAGGCCTTCGGGCCCTCCCATTCCCTTGGAGTGTGTGTGTTTTTCTGTAGGGACTCTTATTAATCTAGAGTAATTTTATTTAATTTAACTTATTGTTATTTTGTGTATAGTGTAACCGGTGTGTTTGTGTTGTGTTTGGTTGCACTTATTCCTTGTAATGTCCAAGGATTCGAAGGTCTCAGGCTTCAAGAAGTGTGACTCGTGCTGTCAGAAAATGTCTCTGACAGACGGTCACACTTTGTGTGTACTGCCTGGGACCTTTACCTGCAGGACTCTTGTGCTGTATGCCATGGCTTCAGCCCTAGAGTCCTGCAGGAAAGAAAACAAACTCATTTTAAGAGGTTTGCTTAAGCCTGAGGGTTCCCTTACTGCTACTTCGGGCAAACCCTCTAAGGCTTCTAGGTCCTCGACTCCAGCTTCTGAGTCGAGGCCTAAGGCTCAAAACCTACTGCTACATCGGCTCCGGCTGGAGCCGATGAGTCTCAGACTGCAGCTTCTGTGGTATCCTCAGCTCCGGCTGGAGCCGAGGCATTGGAAATTCCTGTGTCGGCTCCGATCAGACCATCGGAGCCGACATCTAGAAAGAGGTCTAGGTCACCGTCCCTTGGCTCCGTTCATTCGGCTCCAGCGTCTCCCTTGCTGTCTGAACGGAGCCATAGATCTCACTCCTCTAGGTCATCGAGGCTTTCGGATCATGACCTTCAGAGGGTAGTGAGTCGACTTCTTAAGTCCGAGGCACTGGCCCAAATGCTTCAGAGCCCGACTCATCAGTCGATGCTTGACCCTATTTCTCAAAATGTTCCTCCTCCGACTCCTTTGAGCTCGGAACCGAGACTGTGGTAGCGTCGGAGCCGATACAATTGTCTTGGTTCCGTCGCCGGCTCGATTTCTTCCTTTGAAGAATCTCGGCGCCGGACTTCCCGTCGGCTCCGAGGGGTGAGTGGCATCGGACCCTTGTCCGACCCCGCTCTCCCTCTCGGTGCCGGTGAGTTCGGCTCCGACATCGGCCTCGGAGCCATCACTGTCGGTGCCGAGGGGGGTTCTCAGCTTTTCTGAGCGGGGACCTCTGGCTCTGCCTGAGAGGGGTGCGTTCGAGGTCATGCGGAGTGTGTTGGAACCTGGTTCAACTCCACAGTCGGCTCCGACCGCCCCTCCCTCTTCGGTGCCTCAGGTTATGTCTACTCACTCCCTCATCCCAGACCGCAGAGAGCCAGCTCCTCAAGAATCCCCTGTGGGGATCTCATCTTCTTCCGAGGCCTCTCCTGAGTTGGCAGGGGAGCCCCCTAGGAAGAGAAAGTGTAAGAGGAAGCACATAGACTCACCTGAGTCTGTCACCTCTGACACAGATTTAGAGGATTAAGGTTCCCCGTTCCCCTTCTGAAGATGTCTCCTTTGCAGACATTCTAGAAATCCTGAAACAGAGGGGAAATTGGCCAGCCCTTAACCCTTCGGAGGATGAATCTGTGTATCTTGAGGCGTTTGGCTCTCGCCCTTCCCCCTCCTGTGTGTCCCCCCCCTTTGACTCCCTCATGCAGGTGGTAGCAAAAGGCTTGGACAGCTCCTGACTCAGTGGACCCCACCCCCAGGAGACCTTCAAAGTTTATCACAGCACCAGCAGATAAGCAATTTCTGACCAAGGGAGTTTCTGTGGATGCTATGGTGGTAGCTGCTGCCACTAAGAAGGAACTAGCTGATCCTTCGGTGCCTGTCCATCCTCCTAACAAGGAATCTAGGTCTATGGACAGATGTAATGGAAGCGGATGGTTCCGCCAGCGACCTTTGCTATGCGTTCGCTGAACTACCTATGCCATTTCACTCGTCTTCAAAGAGATTTGATCAAGGAAGCGAGTGACATGTTGAAGGATCCTACAGCTGCGGGTTTTCAGGACAAGATGAACGCTCAGCTGGCTACCCTAAATTCTATAGCTAACTCCTCCATGCCTCCTTTCATATGCGGCTGATGGAGTGAGCAGAGCGGCAGGGACAGGTGTTGCCTTACGCCGGCATGCCTGGATGCGGCTATGCAATTTTGCGGACCCCTTTAAAACGTCTTTCACTAATTCCCCGTTTGATGGATCATCTCTTTGGTCCTCAAGTGAAAGAAACCTTGACGAGGTGCGAGACGGATGGCAAAACTCTTTCTGCCGTCGGAGTCCGTTTTTCTACTCCTTCTAGGCCTTACCCCAAAGGCCAGAAAAGTGGAAAAATGTGGTTCTGCAAACAATCTCAAGGGACTTTGCCTGACTCACAGAGTCGGTTCCCCTCCAGAGGCAGAGGGGGGAACAATAATGGTAGGCGTCGCCCTAGAGGCAGGGGGGGTCCGCAGAACCAGGGCAATCGAGAAACCTTTTCCGATAAGCCCTTCCAGCATCCCTGAGGTGTTGCCCGACTGTCCACCTTCGGAGGCAGTCGGGGGAAGATTGTCAATGTACCCAGAAGCCTGGCGATCCCTAACTCAAGACAAGTGGGTACAGTCCATCATTTCCGAAGGCTATTCCATTCCGTTCTTTCGTATTCCAAATCAATCAAAAAAATCCCTTCCAGATGTTCCACCGCTCAAAGGAATCAAGCAGCGTTGCCAATTTCAAAGTTCCTTGCAAAAGAGCCATTCAGCCAGTGCCAGCAGACCAGCAAGGATCCGGAATCTACTCCAAATTCTTTTTGGTTCCAAAGAAAACAGGGGACTGGAGACCCATTTTGGATCTCAGTATCTTGAACAAGTCGGGCAAGAAAACAAGATTTCGGATGGTCACGCTACAATCCATCCTACCCCTTTTGGGAAAGGAAAACTGGATGTGCTCTATAGACCTCCAGGATGCGTACTATCATATAAAATGAACAGGCGCTCCAGGAGATTTCTCCACTTCCGGCTGGGAACCAGTCACTTTCAATTCAGAGCCCTGCCCTTTGGTCTCACCACTGCCCCGGTGTTTACCAAATGCATGGCAGTGGTAGCTTGTCACCTGAGACGTCAAGGATTCCAGGTGTTTCCATATTTGGACGACTGGCTCCTCACAGCTCCTACCAAGCATCTTCTTCTAATGGCCAGAGACTACACCTTTCGCATTTGTCAAAAGTTAGGCATCTCAATAAATTGCGAAAAGTCTGTTTTGTCGCCTTGTCGTGCTATTACCTTCATAGGCGCAAATCTAGACACAGTCAACATGTCTGCGAGACTAACAGACCAAAGAATAGCAGACATACAAACTGGTCTCCCTTCTCTTCCACAGCAACAGAGTCAAAGCCAGATTAGTTCTGAAAGTACTGGGGATTATGGCGGCTGCTATCCCTCTACTTCTATTAGCCAGATTCCACATGAGAATCCTTCAATGGATGCTCTTCACACAATGGTCGTACCAGCAACTTCCGATGTCCCACACCATTATGATTACGCAAGCATGCAAGAATCATCTTCTTTGGTGGATTTCTTCCCTCAGCTCTTCCTGGGAAGACCCTTTGTTCCTTCCTCCGGTTGCTACTCTGACAACGGACGCCTCCCTGATCGGGTGGGGGGGGCATTATCAGGGCAGAACAGTCCAGGGCATATGGCAACCAGACGAATGCCACTTGCATATAAATGTTCTAGAGATGAGAGCAGTGCTTTTAGCGTTGCAAGCCCTTCAAGACTCTCTTCCCTTGGGAACGATAGCAATCCAGACGGACAATATGTCTGTAGTGTGGTATATCAACAAACAAGGCGGAACCAGGTCCTATCCCCTATGTCGAGAAGCACTCAGACTGTGGCAATGGGCGATTTCTTCTCAATGGTTTCTGATAGCAACGCACATCCCCGGGAAGTCCAATCTAATCGCGGACAAGTTGAGCAGAGCTATACTTATGCCTCACGAGTGGTCTCTGAAAGATTCTATTCTGGAGAAAATTTTTCTCAAGTGGGGTCAGCCTTGCTGCGACCTTTTTGCTACTCCCCAAAACAGCAAGTGCAGAGATTATTTCACCCTATTCCCGTTACCAGGCCAGCCCAGCAGAGACGCTCTAGTCCAAGTTTGGCCCGGGACTTCTGTATGCATTTCCTCGCTTCCCACTAATCTCTCAAGTGATACAGAAAGCTATCGCTCAGAAGGCCTCATTGATCCTCATTGCTCCTTACTGGCCTCGACAGGTTTGGTTCCCCTTTCTACATCAATTTCTGTTGGAGCAACCTTGGCATCTGGACCTAGTTCCAGATCTTTTGATCCATCAATCGGGTCAGTTACGCTCCCTCCCTCTCTGAACCTCACTGCTTGGTTCCTCCAATTCCAACCTTAGCCAGGCTTCCTCAAATATCTCACTCTGTTCGAGATATTTTGATAGCTTCCCATAAATCTTCCACTCGGAAGATTTATCTTAGTAAGTGGAAACGTTTTGCCTATTGGGCTCAAGGAAGGGACATATATCCCTTCACTGCTTCCATCCAAATAGTCCTTGATTTTCTAGCTGAACTCTTCCATGCAGGTTCATCTCCTTCTACTCTTAAAGTTCAATTGGCAGCTATTTCTAACTTTCATGTGGGCATCTCAGATTCTGCCATCATGTCTCACAAGCTTTGCAAAGCTTTTTTGAAGGGAGTTTTTCTTCTCAGACCTCCTATAAGAAATCCTCCTCCTTCTTGGGACCTTAATTTAGTTCTCACATCTTTGATTCTTCCCTTTCGAACCTGCAGCTTCCTGTTCATTGAAATTGCTATCCTGGAAGACTCTCTTTCTGGTAGCCATTACTTCAGCTAGAAGGGTCTCAGAACTTCATGCACTCAACAGTCGACCATTATCTATTGTTTCATAAAGACAGGGTGTCCTTACGAACCAATCCATCCTTTTTACCTAAAGTAGCCTCTCGCCTAACCTAA
Organism: Protopterus annectens; assembly: GCF_019279795.1. Lineage (NCBI taxonomy): Eukaryota > Metazoa > Chordata > Ceratodontiformes > Protopteridae > Protopterus > Protopterus annectens. The sequence goes on along the minus strand of NC_056727.1, from coordinate 316,849,641 downwards.
ATCAAAGCATTGACCTCCCTCTGTTTTTCCTAACTTTTCTAACAGATCTGAACAAAATTGCATTGGCTAGATGTTCATCGTCAGTTAAGGTATTATTTGGATAGAACCAAACAGATCAGGAAAACTGACCAGTTGTTTGTCTCTTATGCAGAAGGCAGAAAGGGACTTTCAGTTTCGAAGGTATCACTCTCCAGATGGCTAACATCTCTGATTTCCTTTACTTATGAAATTAGACACCAAAAGCTGCCTAACAAACCTAAGGCCCACTCTACCAGAGCTTTGGCTACTTCTATAGCCTTCCAAGACAGGCTGCCTATTGACACCATTTGTGCAGCAGCTACTTGGGCTACTCCTCACACTTTCATTTCTCATTATAAGTTGGATTTAGCTTCTAGACATAGAGCTAACTTTGGTTCCACTGTTCTCAAGAGTCTGTTCCGATAGGCCACCCGGGACAAGGTGCTAGGACGGTCCCATCCAGCAAGAATGAAGGAGATGGACAACTTAACATATAGAAGTTATGTTCTTACCATAACGTTCCATGTTAGTTGTCTTCTTCTCGCCTTCTTTCTATGTCCCACCCTCCTTCCCCCTAGCCTGGACAGACCTAGAGGAGTTTGATTGTGACCTCTCTTTCTACCACCTCTATTGTTTATAGGTATATGCTATTCTGTGCATATATTCCTTCATCAGGTTTTCAGGTCACCTTCTTCCCTTCCTTTTATAGAGGTGGGTTTTTCCGTTTTCCAGTGGTTCTGGAGTTATTTTTAGCTGGGCATAGCTTACAAACGAGATCTGAGGTAATACCGCCTTGCATTGTGGGATATAAGGGGAGCCTCGAGCCGGTGGAACCAACTCTCGAGCTTTTAGAGTGACCGAGTCGGAGCCGAGGTCGGCTCCGAACCCATCCAGCAAGAAAGAAGGCGAGAAGAAGACAACTAACATGGAACGTTATGGTAAGAACATAACTTCTATTTTTGTCGCCTTGTCGTGCTATTACCTTCATAGGCGCAAATCTAGACACAGTCAGCATGTCTGCGAGACTCACAGACCAAAGGATAGCAGACATACACAAACTAGTCTCTCTTCTTTTCCACAGCAACAGAATCAAAGTCAGATTAGTCCTAAAAGTACTGGGGATTATGGAGGCTGCTATCCCTCTACTTCTACTAGCCAGATTTCACATGAGAATCTTACAATGGATGCTCTTCACACAATGGTCATACCAACAACTTCCGATGTCCCACACCATTGTGATTACACAAGCATGCAGGAATCATCTTCTTTGGTGGATTTCTTCCCCCCAGCTCTTCTTAGGAAGACCCTTTGTCCCTCCTCCTCCGGTTGCTACTCTGACAACGGACGCCTCCCTGATAGGGTGGGGGGGGGGCATTATCAGGGCAGGACAGTCCAAGGCATATGGCAACCTTACGAACGCCACTTGCATATAAATGTTCTAGAGATGAGAGCAGTGCTTTTAGCATTGCAAGCCCTTCAAGACTCTCTCCCGATGGGAACGATAGCAATTCAGACGGACAACATGTCTGTAGTGTGGTATATCAACAAACAAGGCGGGACCAGATCCTACCCCCTATGTCGAGAAGCACTCAGACTGTGGCAATGGGCGATTTCTTCTCAGCGGTTTCTGATAACAACGCACATCCCCGGGAAGTCCAATCTCATTGCGGACAAATTGAGCAGAGCTATTCTCATGCCTCACGAGTGGTCTCTGAAAAATTCAGTCTTGAAAAACGTTTTTCTGAAGTGGGGCCAGCCTTGCTGCGACCTTTTTGCTACTCCCCAAAACAGCAAGTGCAAAGATTATTTCACCCTCTTTCCTCTACCAGGCCATCCCAGCAGAGACGCTCTAGTCCAAGTTTGGCCCCGGGGACTTCTGTATGCATTTCCTCCCTTCCTACTAATTTCTCAAGTGATACAGAAAGCCATCGCTCAGAAAGCTTCCTTGATCCTCATTGCCACTTACTGGCTTCGACAGGTTTGGTTCCCCTTTCTGCATCATTTTCTGTTGGAGCAACCCTGGCATCTGGACCTAGTTCCAGATCTTTTGACCCATCAGTCGAGTTAGTTACATCACTCCCTCCCCTCTCTGAACCTCACTGCTTGGTTCCTCCAATTCCAACCCTAGCCAGGCTTCCTCTAATATCTCACTCAGTTCGAGATATTTTAATAGCTTCCCATAAATCCTCCACTCAGAAGATTTATCTTAGTAAGTGGAAACGTTTCTCCTTTTGGGCACAAGGAAGGGACATAGATCCTTTCACTGCTCCCATTCAAACGGTCCTTGATTTCTTAGCCGAACTATTCCACGCAGGTTCCTCCCCTTCTACTCTTAAGGTTCAATTGGCAGCTATTTCTAACTTTCATGTTGGAATCTCAGATTCTGCCATCATGTCTCATAAGCTTTGTAAAGCTTTTTTGAAGGGAGTTTTTCTTCTCAAGCCTCCTATCAGAAATCCTCCTCCTTCTTGGGACCTTAACTTAGTCCTCACATCTTTGATTCTTCCCCCTTTTGAACCTGCAGCTTCGTGTTCATTGAAATTGCTATCCTGGAAGACACTCTTTTTGGTAGCCATTACTTCGGCTAGAAGTATCTCAGAGCTTCATGCACTCTGCAGTCGATCCCCTTATCTTTTGTTTCATAAAGATAGGGTATCCTTACGGACCAACCCATCTTTCTTACCCAAAGTAGCCTCTCAGGCTAATCTAAATCAAAACATTGACCTTCCTGTGTTTTTTCCTAACTATTCTAACAGGTCTGAGCAAAAATTACATTGGCTAGATGTTCATCGGCAATTAAGGTATTATTTGGATAGGACCAAACAGACCAGAAAGGCTGACCAACTGTTTGTTTCTTATGCAGAAGGCAGAAAGGGCCTTCCAGTTTCGAAAGTATCACTCTCCAGATGGCTTACATCCTTGATTTCTTTTGTGTATGAGATTAGGCATCAAAAGTTACCTAACAAACCTAAGGCTCATTCTACTAGAGCTTTGGCTACTTCTATAGCTTTCCAAGACAGGCTGCCTATTGATACGATTTGTGCAGCAGCTACATGGGCTACTCCACACACTTTCATTTCTCATTATAAGTTGGACCTAGCTTCTAGACACAGAGCTAATTTTGGTTCCACTGTACTCAAGAGTCTGTTCCGATAGGCCACCCGGGACAAGGTGCTAGGGAAGCGGTCCCATCCAGCAAGAATGAAGGCGAGATGGACAACTTAACATATAGAAGTTATGTTCTTACCATAACGTTCCATGTTAGTTGTCTTCTTCTCGCCTTCTTTCTTGCGTCCCACCCTCCTTCCCCCTAGCCTGGGCATACCTAGAGGAGTTTGATTGTGACCTCTTTTTCCAACCACCTCTATTGGTATATGTATATACTGTGTTATGTATATATTCCTTCATCAGGTTGTAGGTCACCTTCCTTCTGTCATCTTATAGAGGTGGGTTTCCCCTTTCCAGAGTTTTCTATGTTTTTTTCTCCTAGCTGGGCCTAGCTTACAAACGAGATCTGAGGTATTACCGCCTAGCATTGTGGGATATAAGGGGAGCCTCGAGCCGGTGGAACCAACTCTCGAGCTTTTAGAGTGGCCGAGTCGGAGCCGAGGATCGGCTCCGAACCCATCCAGCAAGAAAGAAGGCGAGAAGAAGACAACTAACATGGAACGTTATGGTAAGAACATAACTTCTATTTCAATCTCAGCCTTACTACAGGATATGTACCTAAAGAGTGGCATACAGCAACAGTGGTCCCTCTCCACAAAGGTGGTGCCTCAATGGATCCTGGAAACTATCGCCCCATAAGCCTGACTAGCTTGGTCTGCAAAGCTATGGAAAGGATCATCATGGACCTCATAAATAAAGATATTGGGGACCTACAGACACTGAATCCTACCCAGTTCGGCTTTGTTAAGGGCAGATCCTGCCTCTTAAACCTGGTCGATTTCTTTGAAACAGTCACCAAGGCCATTGACGAGGGGAAGGTGGTCCACACAGCCTACCTGGACCTCGCAAAAGCCTTCGATACAATACCCCACTCGGGCATTATAGATAAGCTCACCAGCTTAAATATAAACCTCTATGTCACTAGATGGGTTGCAAACTGGCTCAAGGACAGCACCCACATGGTTAGAATTGCTAGAGCCATGTCAGACTCCAAACCAGTTACAAGTGACGTCCCACAAGGCCCAGTCCTGGGACCTCTCTTGTTCGGTATATATTTCTCGGAGGTACAGACCAACACGGAAGGACTGTGGCTGACCAAGTTCGCAGATGACTGCAAACTGGGCGCCATGATCTACTCTCCAGCTGACACGAGCATCCTCCAAAAAGGCCTCATAGAAACAGACAACTGGTGCCAGAGCCATGGCCTCAAGCTAAACGCCAAAAAGTGTATAGTCATCCCCTTTGGCAAAAACAAAGTGCCCACAAATTACCACATAGGTGGTAATCCATTAAGTACAGAAGAAGTAATTAGGGACCTGGGGACCCAAGTTGATAGCAATCTCTCATTTGACAACCACGTGGCCAAAGTGGTTAGAAAAACATTTTATATAGCCCACCTAATCATGAAGGGATTTACATCTAGATCAGGGGAGGTCATCATGCCTCTTTACTCATCCCTCATCAGGCCCATAATTGAGTGCAATGCCTCTTTTGGGATGTACCTTACCAGACACCTGCAGCAACTGGAAAGACCCCAAAAGTACCTCACCAAGAGGATCCAAATGGCTCAAACAGATGCCATATGCTGACCGGTTAAAGAAACTCCAGCTCTACTCAGTGGCATACCGCCTGCTCAGAGGCGATCTGTGCCTGACGTATAAAGCCATGTCCAACCCGGAATTAATGGACATGCTGCACCTCAGAAAATCCAAATCCCATCGAGCTACGCGCTCGAGAGACTTGAACCTCAGCACTGAAGTAAATAGGACATGCTGGAGGGACAGATTCATAACCCAGAGGCTCCCTTCACTCTGGAATAAAATCCCAGTCCAGGTTAGGCAGAGTCCTCATTGACTCTCTTCAAGAGGAATCTTGATGAGTGGATGGGAGATCGTAGGTTTACCCCGGGTATCACTTCTGTGTCACTCCTAGACAGAGGCACAGTATACTAACCTCGAAAAAGGGCATAGCAAAATTAATTTAAAATGGGTGGCGAAAGCCAAACACACTCTGGCTAGGCTTATAAATGCCCTAGGGCAGATAGCCTAGTATGAACCTATGAACCTATGAACACAAAGAAGGGAGAGTAAGGAAGTATAAGGAATGATAAGGTACTTGTTTACATTTAGGGGTATATATAGTTCATCCTAGTTTTGAGCAGGAAAGGAGACCGATTTTATCTGGGAAGTCTTTCAGAGTAGGTTTGAAAGATGGGAGGGTAAAGACCTGATGGATACAGGTAAGGGGTTCTAGGCCTTAGCAAACATGTACGAGTACAGACAATGTCCAGCGAATTTGCTAGGTTTGTAGACAGGCAGGAGTTTTTGGTCACTGGATCTCAATGACTGACTGGGAACATAGTTGTGTAGAATGTTTTTTAATGCTGGAGAGACAGAGATGGATGCTGGATAATTTTATAGGTGGTAAGAAGTTGTGCATATGTTAGTTGATGTGGCAGTTCTAACTAGTTTAAGCTTTTCAGTGCTGTACAGTAATATATATTTGTTTATAATTGCTTATTTTGAAGAAGGCAATAACAAGCTCTACTGAACTGAATTTTGGTGTTGAGCTGCTGTAAGGGAAAATGTGGTAGATGCTGGGAATATTAAAGGAATACCACCACCTTTCCTCTTTATATGGTCATTATGGATGTTATTATAGCCCGGAGGTATAACTTTGGAGTGGTTTATGCTGGGTTTATGCCAAGTTTCAGTTACAGGGAGAACCTCAGGCTTATGTTGGGTAATCCAGGCATGCAGTTCAGCAGTTTTATTTCTTATACTTCTAACATTTATTGCAGCAAAAATTAGAACACAAGGTTTGGAGATTGGGTTACAGAAGTGTGTAGGAGATAATTATCTTTGTGTTCATTGTGATATGTGTAGCCAGGATTAGGGTGTATATCTCCTCCTAGAAGGATTTTAGTATATTGGGGAATTATGCATACTTGTTTTTTTGGAGTGAATTATTGCACTTAATTTTGTTTTGGTTTGAGTTGTGCAATTAATCAGCCTATATTTGGTGAGGGGCAATGTTAAATAGGTTTGGTGCAATATGTGGAGAGTGTAAAGAGGAAGTATGGGTAGGTGGTTACGACAGAGTTGGAGAGATATTGTGATATATTATTGAGTTATGGTAGGATGACAGCTGGCACAATAGGAGGAGAAGAATAGAGGATAAGCTGAGGAGTAGCATAATTAAGTATAGGAATCTGTATTTTATAGATATCCATTACCGGGGAAGTAACAGTGAAAAAGGAAACAAGAAGTTGCAGGAGAGTAGGAGATTCAGTGATGGTGGATTCTGGAAGCTGGAAGAAGATAGGTAAGGAGAGAAGTATTTTCTGTAAAATAAGAGATGTAGGTTACCCTGGTATCTTCTCTGGAATGTAAGGAGTAGAGGTTTATTAAAGGCTAGAGTATAATGATGTAGTCAAAATAAGAAAAAAATGAGGGTTTATTTGGGCAAAGAAAAATATACAATTTGGAACAGATAGGCACTGTTGGGGGGGTGATTATAAATGGATATAGTGCAAAGCAGTATTACATGGAGAAAGATAGCTGTGAATGGGTATAAAATTAAATAGAGATAGGGAAGTATGAAACAAGAAACAGAAGTGTATGTATAGAAGACGTAAGGTCATTTGGGGAGGGTTTTGGAATAAGAGTCACAAGTGAAAAGTGCATGTAGGAATTGTAATATTAAATACGAGGGGGTGGGTGGGAATTGAAGGGAGAGCAGGGGAAGAAAGTGAAGCCAAGCTGTAAAAGTGAGAGAGAGCGGGCAAGAGAGTAGGAGAGTTGAGTTTGTGTGAATGTGCAAATGAGTGAATTTGCAATTAGTGTTGTTTGAGTATATACAGTTGCCTGTTTAGATGAAGAAACATAGACTCATGTATGTTTGTCTGTGTGCGCACTTTTTGTGCAGCAGTGAAGAATTTCGAACATCTCCTGTTTTATCCAACTGTACATTATTGATGAAATAACTGGTTGAGAACTTTCATCTCCACTACAAAATATGATACTTTCTCAGCGCATTTGAACATATGAAACTTGAACCTTAAATAAGAAACCATTCAAAACATTTTACAGCCCCGTCCAGTCACTGAGAACCAGAAGTGAAACAAAAATGTATGTAGAAATGAATAGCATGATTTCTTTACAAACAGAAGTTATTTTGAAAGGTTCACTACAAGAAAACTTAACACGATGTAAGAATAAAAACATGTACGGCGCAGTGGTGCAGTGTAGCATTGTTACCTCACAGCAGGAGGTTCTCCGGTTCGAGTCTCAGCTGGGGTGCCTTCTGTGCGGAGTCTTATTGTTCTCCCTGCGTTTGAGTAGCAGAAGGATTTTTTCGATCTTGGAAATAAGTCATTTTAGATGCTCCTCTTGTTTCCACTATTTTAAGTATTGTTATGTACAGAATTTTACATATGTTTCATTTTATTCTTACACTTGTTTATATATGTATTTTTATCTATATATTCTCTGTCTATATATCTATATATAGATATATTTTTTTATTCCATTATATTTATATATTAACAATAGTAGATATTTCATTTTAATGGCTTTTGGGTTCATTTCTTTTGCTGGCTTGTGATTTGGCTACAGTTTCATGAAGCTTTTAGTAGAAGTATGAAATCTTTGGTTTAAGCCCCACTGCAATGACATGTGGGTGTGAACCCAACCCAAGGAAGAGAACAGAGGAAAAGTAGTGGAATACTATGTTTAAACCAGTGCACGTTAATCTTGTCTTATCAATATGCAGAAAAGAGGAATGTTCCACTTTCTTAGAATTATGGGGCACTCTGAAGCAGCCATGTGGTTTGATTTTTAAATTCATCTGAAGGAAGGGACGGGAGTGATATGTAAGCAACTGTTGATATGTATTCAGTTTTATTCTCCAACTTAGTTCAGGAATATTTTGTTATATTGGTTTTCTAGTTCTAGCACAGTTTAATCAGCAGTTTTCTTTTTGTAATAGGAGTCTGTTTCTACTTTTGATCGATTGAGGCGTGCGCTATATGTTTAGTCTCAATAAACACGCATTTGTGCCCTGTTTTATATGATATGTACAAACATCTCTTCCTAATATCTGGTTGTATATGTAAATTACTGTATTTTATTTATGGAATTATATTTACTTTTTCCTGCTTAGCTGGGAGTTACCAGCCAGAGAACTAGAATTATGGGAAATGTCTGCTCTGTTGTCTTACTGAAACAAGATCAGGAACAGTTTCATGTTCCAGCACTTTTCCTGCAAGACTTTAGGTAGCATTATCAGCCTGATTTATTTTTATTTAACCAGTCAGGTTTATGCCCTTACAAAGGCTGTTTGCTAAATTTTGTTTCTGTCATGTTTAGGCACATTTTCTTAATGCTGATTGTTGGGGATTGCCATCAAGATCCAGCTTCAATCCCTGTATTCTGGAATGTCTCTCACTGTCCTTGGACATAGTAACTGACATCCCAGATGGTCAATCTTTATCTTTGGTAGGGGGGTGTTGTGCATTGTTGAAGAATCTTGAGCTAATATACTAATCCGATAAATGGTAAGTACCCAAATGTTATGAATTACTAAGAGACATAAATGGCATTGGTCATATGCTGATATAAAGAATACAGTAGAGAGTCAATTATCCAAACTAATTGGACCTGGGGTAGTCTGGGTAATCAAACTGTTCGGATAATCATAATTGAACCGGATAAAAAACTTCTAAAATCTTGCTTTTTTTCTGCATGCAGGAATACACTTTTCAACCATTCAACAATTCCAGTGCACAATAAAGAATATTGTTTACACATGAGCTGGCTACAAGCTGAAAAAACATGCTCAAGTGAATACGTATAATGTTTACATATTCAGACTTTATGATTTTTCCTACCAGAAAACTTTAGAAGGCTGGCTCGGATAATTGACGTTCGGATAATCGACTCTGCTGTATGTGACAGTTTTCTTCTCTTTTGTCTCAGACCACACCTGAGCCCCAATTAGTATAATGTACCAAATGACTACATATTACAGACTGTACAGTTTTCCTTCATTAAAACTGCATACATTCTGTTATGTAGTGTTCTGCCTGACATTGTACAGATCGATGCTTCTGAATATTATGATCTAAATCTGCATGTTTCTTTGCTGTTATACAAAAAACAAAGCATTTTCTAACTGTACATAAACACACACACACATAAAAAAATATATGTGTGTGTGTGTGTGTGTTTTCTTTTTTACAGCATTCCCAAGCAAATGGAGTCCCATACAAAAAGCCATTCTTTGAATCATTTGAACAAGCACCACTATACATTGCTGTTTTAACCTATATGGGCTATGGAATTGTAACACTTTTTGGATATTTGCGAGACTTTATGAGAACCTGGGGTTTAGAAAAATGCCGTGCTGCTGTAGAAAGATTGGAACAAACAGTAAGTTTTCTAGAAACCTTAAATTGTTTATTTTTTTAAATATTGATTGTGATCCAAGTTTATCCTGCTTGTTCAGTCTAAAAATCTAGTCTGTTGTATAAATAATTAACAGTGGCTTATGCTGTACCTTTAGTGTATACATTCTTTTCTGATTACCTGTTTCACTTGTTGTGTTTCAGATTTTATGCTGTAGGCTGGAAACAGTTTGACTTATTTATTTTCTTGCTTCTAAACTATTGCTTCTAGTATGTTTTTTATGAGGACTACAGTCATGATGATTTTCAAAGAGCTGAAAAAATCCATATCCTGGATAACAGAAATTTACTGAATATAACGAAAATCTATTATAGCGAGTCATTAGGATGACGGTCTAGATGCAGTAAGTTACATCATGAAGCAAGTAATAGATAGCCCCAAAAATGTAAATATGGGATCCCTATTAGAATTAGACCAACTAATTCAGATCCTGAGACTCTGAAAAAGAAACTGTGTCAGATAGAGAGAGAGAAAAAAACAGAGAATTGTCAAATTCAGTGTTACATTTCAAACGTTAGCCTCTCTGCACCTCCATTTGTGCTTCTTCTCTGATCTCTGTACCTGAGAGAAAGGGGAATATTCTTGAGATACCACTGTATCATATTTTCTGTATATCCCCCTTTTGCATTTTTTTTATTTTGCACTTCTGAGGATCACAGTTATTATCCTTATTATTTTGAAAGGGATTTGTTCATTTGACGGCTTAGTTGGTTGTTTTTGAGTCCGACTCTAAATGGCATAATTAGTAATGATGTCTTAAAGCACTTTGATATTATGAAAGATATATTACAGGAGTCTGTTTCCTGAAACACAAAATTATAATATTATGGCGATACAGTCTATTATAAAAATAAGCTATGTTTGGTGCTTACTTTTTTTTAACTGCTGTAAGAGCTGGGGCAATTGTTGTCCTTAATATTTTACATAAGAAATGCTACAGTGGCAGTGCAGTAGATGTCTAAGGAGTTACTAGGCAGCTGACTTAGTCATAAAATGTGCAGTGACTAGGGCTGCTGAGCTCAACTGAATGTAGTAAGTGAAGCCCAGTGATTCAGGTAAAGGACTTCGCTAATGAGAGCTCTGTTCAGTCAGGTGGTTTGCAAGGTATGCTATCCTGCATAGCTGTTGAACACAGCCATCACTCAATCAGTGTGCTATCATGTCATCATTGTGATGCTGCAGTGACGTCAGGAGGGGTGGCATTCATGGAGCTGCATGGTGAATGCTACTAGACAGAAAAGTAAATGGTCATATATCCTTAGTTCACACCACTGTACTGATATGCCTGAAGACATGGAGTAATATACTGTTTCAGAGGGCAGTCTGCCCTGTGATTTTTTTTTTTTTTGGATCGCATGTATAAATCAGTTGTGGACACGCAGAAGCTATTTTGTCTGCAGTTTTAATTTTTATGAATCGGCATTCACCATTGTACCTTTGCTTAATTGCAACTATTTATTGCAGCCTAATGTACATTTTTTGAATGTGTATGAATATGTTGTCCTTGTGACCATGGTACAGAATAACTTATTTAATGAGGTATTGTCAGTAGAAGTAAAAATCCAACTTGGTATTGTCAGTAGAAGTAAAAATCCAACTTGATGGACTGAAGTGGTTGTTTAATTTGTGCAGAGTTATCTGTGACTGGCTAGCCATACAGGGGCATGTTGTAGCTGTCAGAGAGCATTCATCAAGCCTGCTTTTTTATGATTGCGCATGCACAACAATATGTTGTTAAAGTAAATGTTCTGCATGCTGTATAGTATGGAATATTATGGTCTTCTAAGTGCTGCCCTCATACCTCTCAACCTGTTAGAGCAAGAAATCTGGACAAAGCCATAAATAATGGGGGGACAAACGTCCAAAAATAGGGACATTTTTTTAAATATTGCACTTAAACTTAAAAAGTTGATAGAACAACAGAATTTTCTGAAGGGTTTGAAGTCTGAAACTCAAATGTCTGTCTATTTTCTGACTTCAACCCTCAATGATTTGCTAATGATTTGGGAGAAAGCCATAATTTTATGAGAACAGCCCAAACATATGAGGCAAAAATCTGGACATTCTGCGAACATCTGTACAGTTGAGAGGTATGACTGCCCTATATTAGTACTCTCCCCAACAACTACAGCTCATTGCTTGCAGGTGTCACTTGACATACAGTATTACCTCTGACAAACTGTGTCATCACTAAAAAAAGCATTCAGTGTTGAAATATACAATTTTATGTAAAGAGATGCCCGATTGCTTTGCTCATTCACTACCAAGTACTGTAAAATCAACCTACTGTCACTATTATGTCAGAGTTTGACATAAAAGTAGTATTTATTTATTTTATAACACCAACATTCTAGTTATTGAGTACAGCCCCTGTGCTAGCAGCATACCTCTCAGCTGTACATATTTTTGTAGAATGTCCATATTTTTGGTCCATTTTTCATAAAATTGTGCTTTTCTGGCAAATTAGTGGAGATCATTAAAGACTTGAGGTTAGAAAATAATGACAGTTGAGGTTTCAGACTTCATATCCTTCAGAAATTTCACATTCATGTAAAACCTATCAAATTTCTAAGTTTGTAAGAGCAATATTAAAAAAAATGTCCCTATTTTTGGGCCTTTGCCCCACTTTTATTTATGGCTTTGTCCAGATTTCTTGCTCTAAGAGGTTGAGAGGTATGCTCAGCAGTCAAACAGAAAGCAGGGCTAAGACACAAAACACAAACAACTGCCTATTGCTCCATGTTTTTTAATGAATCCATGCTTTCAAAATGATTCTAGAAAATGCATTACTATGAGCCTTTTTTATTTCCAAAATGAATGAGTGCGCTATCCTCCCAGTACGTCATATTTATGTGTTAGATGTCACCATAATTTGGTTTTGAGATGGCCCTAAATGGTCAAATACAGTGTTGTCTCATCATTTGAAAGATGGGTATATTTTATGATGCATCAGTTAAGTAGTTAGAAGAACATAAATCGGTTTAAGCTAACATGCAGTAAACAACTGACTTCACAACAGACTGATAAAGCTAAGTGGAATGAAGACATTCTGGATGCTTGGATCTTGGTGGTTATGTCTGTCACAAGCAACCAAATTTTAAATATGTCATAAATTTAGGTAGTCAGGCCAACAGCTTGATACCACCCACTTAATGACCACTTAATAAAACATGGTATATACAGGAATAGAACATTTTTGAAACAGTGCTGCTTACCTTTTTGTAATGTCTTCAGTTTCTTTAAGAGTAACATGTATGTTGCTTGCCTATTCTTCTGTGTTTTTTTTTTTTTTTTTTTTAAGAAATACATTTGTATGAATCGTTTCTGCTCCAATAAAAAAAATGGCTCCAGGATTGGAAGTTAAAGTATCACAATGAGCAAATATTGTTGCACTTCAAGAAATTACAGGATTTCACACTAACCTGGCATGGTGCAGCAAACTAGAGTAAAGAAACCATGGATTTTAGGTTTTCAGAGCTGGTTTTGTCATGCGTTGTACATACGATAGTTATATCAAGTACTGTAGTACGCAAGCACACAAGTAGATGTCCCTAATGTTTAATGATTACTTAACAGAATAGGATATAAAGTGAAACCATCAGGTTTTGAAACAGTACTGCTCACCTTTCAAATGATACAAAGTATTCAGAGGTGGAACAGTATCAGTTTTAGTTTAGATGTCCTCCAGTAGCATATTAGAAGATTTATTTTCCTTCTGAAAAGAAGCAATAGTTCACTTTTTAAGATGGTAGTCTTATAGGGTTGAAGCGCTGTTCAGAGCTGATCTTGTGTTGATTTTGGGTAGAGAAGGAAGAAGTTTGTATAAACATAATGGTTGATGGAATTTGATTTGTTTATTTATTTATTTACATATGTGTTGGCTTCCGGGACAGAGCACTGGTCATAGCACGACTAATTACAGGCTCAGCCCAGGTTGCATCAAAATAGTAACATCAAAAATGTTTCAGATAAAACAATCATAGGTAAACAAAAGTAACAAAACCATATGCTTGCAAATAGAGGCACTATGTACATATTTACATAATGCTGAATTGTACAGGTTGCAATGAAGAATTTAGGTAGCAAAAATATAACATTAGAGTAATTACATGCAGACTCAGCCCAGGTTATATGCAAGGCACTGATATAGGTTCATAGGTGTGTGCTAGGTTAATTATGTCTGGGACCTTTTTAAGCCGAGTTTGCTTTCCAAATCTCTGATAAGTTCTGATACCCTTGATAAGTGTAAGCAGGGACTTGGGAGATGAAAATTTTACAAGCAGGGGCCTGGAAGATAAATCATTTACAGGATGCCTGTGTCCATCATAGACACAGGTGCCATACCGGGGGTGAACTTCCAGATACCCTTTAAATCGTCCAAGTTATACTTGAATTAGTTTAGGGAAGAACTTTGCTTCACATGGATTGGGGGGAGCCTGTTCTAGAGAAGGGGTAGTCTCTAGGATACATACCTGTCTCTCCTGTAGGTCCAATTTATATCACAGGCAAGGTTTAAGTCTTTAGTGATTCTGGTGCTGTTTGTTTTGCGGATCTGTCAAAGGTCCATCTGAGTGGAGTCTGACAATGCCTTATATGCCAGGCATAGATTTCACATGAACAGCTTGTAGGAGATAGAATACAGGGGCAGGATTTTGAGGAAGTCTGCATAGGACATGTTATTCATGCTCTGTAGTCTTTCAGTGAGGAATCTCTGTAAACATTCCAGTTGTTGGATGTGCCTGGTGAGATATATACCATAGGTGCTAGTGATGGTTCTGATGAGTGCCAAATACAGTAGAACAGTGACCCCCTTGGATCTAGATGCCATACCATTGTTTATAAGTTGCACAACATAGAATGATATCCTCAATCCCCTAGATAAATGTTAGTCTAAGGTTAGATTGCTGTCTGTGTGTTGTCCCCAAGTCCAGGACTACTAGGTTGACTCTTAGGTGTGTGTGTGTCGCCAATATGGCAGTTACAAGAAGTGTCTGACTTCATGAAAGGTACTATTCATTGCTTGGCTTTTAGTATTAGTCCATGGCTCTGACACCACTTATTTGCTGTGTCAGCCCTTCTTGGAGAACTTTAGTGTCAGTGAGGGATTCTATGACTGTTCCAAATTTGCAGGTAACGCAAATTTGTCCAGCCAGTGGCCCTTGATGTTAGCCTTAACTTCATAGTAGATGCCAAAAGGGAGTGGTCCAATGACCAATCCCTCAAGGACTCCAGTGGTGACTGGCCTCTTTGTAGAGGAGGACTCCCCAATTCTAACTTCTTCAGTCCTGTCTCTGAGCCAGCTGGCTATCCACCAGGTGACATAAGGGTTTCTACCTAACCTCTTGTTTGTCAACAATGCCTGAGTGGGGTATTATGTAAATAGCCTTGGCCAGGTTAAAAGTGGCTATTATGTAAACAGCCTTGGCCAGGTTAAGGGAGACGGTCTGAACTGTTTTGCCGTCATCCATTGCTTTGGTGACCTTCTCAATGAAGTCCACCAGGTTGAGTAGGTGTGACCTGCCCTTGATGAAACCAAACTGGGCTGCATCCAGTGTTTGGGGGTTTCCTATGTGATTGTTGACCATTTATATGATAAATTATTCCATTCCTTTGCATAAGAGTCTAGTGAGACTTATGGGTCTGTATTTTCCAGGGTCAGTAGATGGCCCACCTTTGTGCAAAGGAATGACAGTTGCCATTCTCCATTCATGAGGCACAAAGCCTGTTTGGAGGCTGCAGCTAAATAGTGATTCCAGAGGGCCTGATGGGTCATGTTTCATGCTATTTAGAAGGCAGCCTGGGATATGACTGGAGCCCATCGATGCAATGCTTTTAGCCTTACAGAGAGCATAGAGAACCTGTTCGCTGGTGATATTTGTGGGAGTTGTATTTGGTAATATTTCCTGAGGGGGAGGTTGGGGGGGGCATTGGGCTTGTCTTGTATTTGAACTTGGAACCTCTCACATGGAAAGTGAGAGTCATACTACTAAACCAACAATTTCATAAGAATATTTACTGTAAATAAAAAAACTTCCTTCGACTTGGAAGAACCATAGCACCCCCTTCCAAGTCTTCAAAAAAGAACACAAAACAGCAGGTGAACCAAGTTGGTCAAAGGAAATAATAGAATAATCTAGTTGGTTTAACAGTTAGGGAAGCTATTAGGCAGTGTTCTATGGCTGTTACTGCCTGTTTTGTTCAACCAGATGAAACACCAGAGAAAGTTTTTCAGTCCAGGTCACAAAGACAGCTTTAGCTGTACAAAAGTCATAAAGGAATATAATACTGCAGGTGAAACCATTAAATGTTAACATAAGTTTAGAATGTATTTGTTCATAGCTCATCATCCCAGGAGCTGCATGGCATTCTAGCAGTAGCATAATGATCCTGAGACCTTGAGTATTATTGCCTAGTGTATTGATCAATGGCTGCAGAGTCCTTCAATTTATAAGAGGTGTCAAAGGACTGATGTCTTGGTTGACTCCTTGGGGAGTCACTCGTTATATGCACATACTTCACCTTCTTGATGCCTGTCTGTTGAAATGATTCACGCACACTATAGAGTGTGTGATGCTTTGGAAAGCAGTGATTGGATTTGAGCTTTAGGATTAAGTTAAAGTATAGATGTTCCAGCTATTACAAATATCTTTCTCAGTAAATGGAACACATTGAGGGGACTTAAGATGATAGCAGAGAGACCTAGTTTAGTTAATAAAAACATTTAACTTAGCGTTTGTTTTAGAAACTGATCTCAAAAGACCTTTGGTACATATACATGTGGCTTTTTCCGCTACTATTGCAGCTTTTTAAAGTTGGCCATTACGCAGTGACACCTGTCTAGGGCCATAAGACTGCAAAAACATTATAATGGTGTATAATGTAATGTTGGTTATTTAGCCTCCTGTGACATTTTTCAAGCATTTTACGTTGGTAAAACTGAAAGAAAATTACAACAATGCATACATGAACATTAGTATGCTACAAAGACAAAACAGACTGGAAATGTACTTTATGGACACAATATTATGTTTGTAGTAACTTTAGAATATTTAAATTTTATGTACTACACTGTGTAAATTTGAATTCTAGAGGTGCTGATTTCAAGTATTTACTGGAGAAATGTGAATTAGAATGGCAGATAAAATAAATGCCACTGCTTTTCCTGGTTTAAAAGATTAAATATCCATGAAAAGTATTTTAAAAATGAAAGCACAATAAAAGATGTTAGTGCACTGATTTGACACCATTGTCACTCGGTGTTTTTATCATGTGATTTTTAGTTTCTGTATTTAAATTCTGACAGTTTTGCTACTTTCTGAAGAAGTCTTGTGTTTTGCTATAAAGGCAACATTTTTCAGTGTTGTCTGTGAACTCTTATTGTGGTCAATTTTTATTCTGATTTGTTTGGTTTGCTGTGATGCAGGTTGACAGTGTTTTCACTTAATTCATTTTCTTTTGCTGTGATGCAGGTTGACTGTGTTTTCAGTTATTCATTTTCATTTTACATTGCATACTGCTATGATTTCACAGGATTTATTTTAACTGGTGGAGACAATTTCTTACATTATGTTCCCAGTAATTTCTGCAATTTAATTAAGCATTTGAATGGTATTTAGATAAACTGTGTGTTATATGCCTAGAAAACAATTTGAACATCCTTCTAGTTTAGGCAGTGGTATAAAGGTGGACTGTTTCGGCTCCAGACATCATTCTTGGGGACTGCAGTTGATTCCACATAGAGCAATGCTACTATTCTGAGAGTTTGTTGTAATATTGAAGATATACTTCCTACAAACCTAGAAACCATTGCTTTGACTTCCACTGTCAAGAAGGCACACACTTTTAATGTTTTAGAATTTTTTAAACAGTGTGAGAACAAGTTATCTAAACTAGAGCTGTAGCAATTGGACAAATTATACTTTACAGAGAGTATTAAAGAACTGAGGGTACCAAAAGGTTTACATGTCTAGAAGTTTCCCCAGTAGTATTTAGGAAAGTTCGTATGTGTGAAGAGCTTGCATCTCTGTTGACTGTGTGGGCTGTGAGATCATGGACATATCATAAAAGTAGAAAAAGGAGGCACCAGACCACGGCTGCAAATAACATAAAAAACACTTTTTAATCCAAAGACAAAAAACAGGTGAGCGCTTTTGTGGACTAAGCCACTTCATCAGACAATGTAATGAAAAGCTCTTCAGGTTATATACCAAACAGTTCAATTAATTATGCTAAAGTATAACCCTTCCCTCCTGCTTTTAAAGTAATATAACATTCAGCAAGAACTCTTCTCCAGATAAAATTTAAATACAATATTTCTTTCTAAAAAAACACTTAATAACATTAACATGCATAATAAATCAAAACTGAACTTTCTATACACAAAATTCTCACAATAACATCACTGTAACAGTATTATAACATAGTATAATGAAAAATACAAGTTTAAAAACACACTTCATATATAAACTTAAAATAACATGATATGGAAGCTGCCAACTACTTTTTTTAGGTCTCTAGCTACTTAGAAGCTGCCAACTACTTTTTTAGGTCTGTAATAATATGGGCTTAATATTCAGTTTATCATTGAGACCCTTTCCCATATTCGCCCTGAGTCTCACTGTCCGTTCTAGTTCCTTAGTGTCTGTCTTCAACTTGACACTTCCCCCTCTACAGTTAACAACCCTGTTAATTACCATGAAGTGAAAAGTGTGTGCAACACCATATCTCTCAACATGCCTTGACAGAGCATTAGTGTCTGCCATCCTCCATATATCATAGAGGTGTTCCCTCATCTGATCCCATAACCTTCGTGCTGTCATGCCAACATAAAAAGATGTGCAGATCAAGCAATGTGCCAAGTAAACAATGTTATTGCTATTGCAATTAGCTTTAAGTCTAAATTTGAATACCCTGTTCAAATTCAAATTCAAACTGCCCTCCAGCTTTCTGGATCATCTTCACATCCAGGAAATCAATAGCATCAAACCAACTTTTCATGGAAAATTTGAGGAAGTTAGTACTCTCATTTAAATAGGAGAAAAAAGGTGTAAAAGACAGTTCCATCACCTTCCCAAAGGACAAAAAGATCATCCACAAATCTCCTATAAAATCTCAGGGACCCTTCAGATTCCCTCAGGAGGTGCGTTTTTACCCACATGGCCATAACAATGTTACGTAGCCATTGCCACAAGAAGTGGATAGGGGCTTCGTGGACCAGCCCCTCCCTGACACAATACGCCTCATGGGTGGGAACACTGGATGGCGTGGCCATGGGCACTTCTTGTGTCAATGGCTATGCCAACATTGTTATGGCCATGTGGGAAAAAGAGCACCTCCTGAGGGAATTTGAAGGGTCCCTGAGATTTTATAGGAGATTTGTGGATGATCTTTTTGTCCTTTGGGAAGGTGATGAATTGTCTTTTGCACATTTTTCTCCTATTTAAATGAGAGTACTAATTTCCTCAAATTTTCCATGAAAAGTTTGTTTGATGCTATTGATTTCCTGGATGTGAAGATGATCCAGAAAGCTGAAGGGCAGTTTGAAATGGAGATCTTAGGAAAGACTGCTGTAGAAGCAGTTACCTTCATAGGAAAACCATGCACCCCCAGCATATTTTTAAAAATATTGCAAGAGAACAAGGGCTTAGAGCATCTAGGTTAGCAGCCAATTGTATGAAATTTGAGGGGGAACTTGGTGAGTTAAAGGCAAGATTTTTACAAAGAGGTTACGCTGAAGATGAGTTACAGGGAACCCTGATGGAGGTCTCTGGGAGAAGAAATATGGAGGGCAAACCTTATTTTTCTGAGGGGAACCCATTGCCGTTACCCAGGGAGATGCCTGTAAGCCTATGAGAATGTCATTCACTTATTCTAGTAGCATTAGGTTGTTACAAGACATTTACCGCAGGAACTGGAACATATTATGCGCTGATGAGGACATTAGACAATTGGTACGGGAAGTTCCAAGATACACTTTTAAGAATAAGAAGAATTTAAAAAGGTTACTCTCTGGACCTCGGTCCCAACAAAGTGTATCACAGAGCTCTAGTGTGAGTAATTTTGGCATGTTTCCTTGTGGCAATTGTAATTTGTGCATGTAGATTCTAATGGTGAGTTCCTGCATCCACATTGAACAGGGTATTCAAATTTAGACTTAAAGCTAATTGCAATAGCTCTAACATTGTTTACTTGGCACATTGCTTGATCTGCACATCTTTTTATGTTGGAATAAAAGCACGGAGGTTAAGGGATTGGATGAGGGAACACCTCTATGATACAGGGAGGATGGCAGATACTAATGCTCTGGCAAGGCATGTTGAGAGGTATGGTGTTGCACACACTTTTCACTTCATGGTAATTGACAGGGTTGTTAATAACTGTAGAGGGGGAGATGTCAAGTTGAAGATGGATTAAGGAACTAGAATGGATAGCGAGACTCAGGGTGAATATGGGAAAGGGTCTCTGATAAACTGAATATTAAGCCCATATTTTTAGCGAGAGACCTAAAAAAGTAGTTGGCAGCTTCCATATCATGTTATTTTAAGTTTATATATGAAGTGTGTTTTTAAACTTGTATTTTTTATTATACTATGTTATAATACTGTTACAATGATGGTATTGTGAGAATTTTGTGTATAGAAAGTTCAGTTTTGATTGATTATGTATGTTAATGTTATTAAGTGGTTTTTAGAAAGAAATCTTGTATTTGAATTTTATATAGAGAAGAGTTCATGCTGAATATAATATGACTTTAAGGTAGGAGGGAAGGGTTATCTTCTTCTTCTTCTTCTTCTTTTGGCTTTTTTTCCGATTAGGGGTCGCCACAGCAGATCATCTGTCTGCTTATGATTGGCAGTGGAGTTTTACGGTGTCGAGTTGCCAGCCTGGCGCCCAACCTTACACAAAAAGCACACACATGCACACACTCACACCTAGGGCCAATTTAGAGTGTCCAGTTCACCTACTGCATGTCTTTGGGATGTGGGAGGAAACCGGAGCACCCAGAGGAAATCCACGCGACCACAGGGAGGACATGCTGACTCCGCACAGAAGGCACCCCAGCTGAGAATCAAACCGGAGAACCTCTAGCTGTGAGGCAGCAATGCTAACCACTGCACCACTGTGGCCGCCCAGGGAGGGTTATACATTAGAATAATTAATTGAACTGTGGTATATAACCTGAAGAGATTTTCATTACATTTACATTGTCTGATGAAGTGGCTTAGTCCACAAAAGCGCTCACCTGTTATTTGTCTTTGGATTAAAAAGTGTTTTATGTTATTTGCAGCCGTGATCTGGTGCCTCCTTTTTCTACTTTTACGAATTGACTGCTGGTTGGAGGCACTGTTTGCCATTACCATTTATTTTTTGCATTTTGCTATATCATAAAAGTCCAATGACTCTTAAATTGATGTGCTTGCTACTGAGATATCTGGTTTGCATAATCAGATCATTATCAGTAGCCATATTAATGAACACAATGACCAGTTATAAGTCCCTGTTAAATTAAGAAGATATGAAGTGGCACAGAAAGAGAGGAAAAATAGGAATTTCTGATGTTGTCTTTTACATCCATTCATCAAAGTATGGGTCTCTGATTTCTGTTGGACCTGACTTTGACCACTTTCAAGCTTTTGGATCTGGAGCTCAGGTCCTCCTTTCGCCCATAATCCCTGGTGTTAACTGAAATACCCCAGATCTTGTTTGCCACCACAAGCATAGGACAAATCTCTTGGTGCTTAGGAGATGATTGTGATAAACCTTCATATTTTTGGCTCTGTATAGATCTTTGGTATATCCATTACCTTATAATGCTTCTTGCTCTCTCTGTCTCTCTCTCTCTCTATATATATATATATGTATATATATATATATATATATATATATATATATATATACATACACACTTTTTCTGTTAAAAAATAAGGGAGGGGTGGTCCCCTGATGGCAGCAGCTGCTTCAGATCTCATCAGGAAAATGCTTCTTTTGTCTTCCTTTTTACCAGAAACATCAAGAAAAGCAGTTAAAGAGGAATGAAACCTGGTTAGGTTAAGTTACAGTGCTGAGAATCTGTTAAAAATGGGATCTGCATTCTCATTATGCAGTGGGTTTGATCTGCTTCTTACAGTGAGGCATGTAAGCTCAAACATACTTCAAGAACTACTACAGCTAAGGATTTTGCTGGAACATGGAGATGAATGCAAACTTCGAGCAGATCACACTGTCATGGCAACTGATAGTCACAAAAAAAAGGAAAAGATGAGCTGTCATCCATCACTGGTTGCCGCATGACCTGCTCGGTAGGCTCCAGTCCAAAGTATCCCGTCTCGAAGCGAAAATTAGCGTTCAGAAGTGGCGTTCGTAGTTCGCGGTATGCCTAATACCGTTTCGGACTCGGCGTAGTCTTGGTTGCCCAATGGTTTGGGAATAACAGCGCATTTCTTGCCTCAGTTAATTCTGTTTTTGGGAAAAAAGTGAATCATTGATTTCGCCGAAAAAGTTGCGATTAAGTGCGGGATTATATAATATTTTATGGGTCCTTTGTTGCCTTTAACAGCGCGGAAAAGCCGGGTGGTGTATTTTGTGCAATGTATAAAAGGACTGATTAAACCAAACCCTACGCTCTATTTTGTTGTTTTGAGTCTGAATGTAGCCAGAATACGACGTTGGAATCTCGGCCTCCGTTCCGATCTATCTACGCAGGAAAAATCGTGTCAAGTCTTGCAGAGGATGAGTCTCCCATCAGGCGACCCGTTCTTTTAGAAACTGGCGGTGGAATCTGGAAGTCAGGAAAAATAGAAGCTCGGGGTCGGACGCCCCCCATTTGCAAAGATGTCACCTCTCAGGAGTCGGGTCCAGGGAGGTCTCAGCTGAGGTCAAGGCTGGTTCTTTTGGGGATAAGGTTCAGGGTTCTGGGTCCAAGTGATAAGGTACCTTCCAAAGGCCAGGCCGCTCTGTTCTTCCTCTGGTGTCATACCTGGTTGGTCAGGTTCTGTTTGCTCTAAGGGGTTAGCCCTCCTTTCTCTGCAAGAGTGTCCATCCTTAACAAAGTCTAGTTCTGCCCTCAGATAATATACCTTTTTTTTTCTGTTTCAGAAACAGAAGTTGATGACTTCAGAGCCTCAGAAAAGACTCTTCAGTGATTGGAGCATTCAGGATTTTCCTCTGCAGGCTCAGAGCATTCAGAAAGTTTCAAGTCTTCGGATTTTTCTCCTCAGATTTTTTTCCTCCTTCAGATTACTGATGAGAGGATTCCCTTTTAATCAGGGATTTCAGGATTTTTGGTTTTCAGCAGAGGATTTCTATGAGGGCAGATTTTACCAATTCGGCCCATGGCTTGGCCATTTGTTTTGGAGCTTGTATTTTTGTTTTCCAGAGGGATTCCCCCACTCGGACTTCCCTCCTGTTCTTCCTTTGTTCAGCCTTTCTCGAATAATGCCAGATCTTCAGAAATATCTGTATAAGCCATAAGGGTCACTCCAGGAGCTAAGGGAACCAAGGGCTTCTGTAAGGCATTAAGGAGTGCCAGAAAGAGGGTATTACTTTGGATAAAACAAGGGTAAATTTGGTAAGGTGCTTCCCAGTGTATATAAGGAAACAGGATAGAATAAACCTTAGGTATGCAGGTGGGTGGGCATAGAGTTACTTAAATAATCTCCTTACTCATACAGGCTCTAACACTCAGTTTTGCACTTTTGCTTAACAATTTGGGAATTACTGCAGAGGGTAAGGATTTCTGCATTGCAGAGTAATGGTTCTGAGCAGTTTGGTTCATGCCTGTTGCAGAGTGGCCACTTGTCATTGCATTCCAGTTGCTAGTGCTTCGGCATACATCAGGTGTCAGAACATCTTGGCATGTTAAAGCTCGACATCAGGTGCAGCCAGAACCTTAAAGAGAATTTGGAGTCTTCTCCTGTGGTTTAAAATCTTTTTCAGATGTACAGACTGGGTAAGGATCTCTAGGTTTAGTCCCTAAAGGTTTACAAGACTGCTTCCCTACTTTTAGCAGAAAGCCAGATCTAAAAGGTTTTAGGAACTTTGTCTGGTAGGCCTCAGAGGGGCAGCCCTTATGTTCTGCAGGGCATTGGCACAGGGATCTACCAGGCAGGGGCAGGGCCAGGGTTCTTTCAGGCCCAGGAAGGGGCCTTTCAGGCAGCAGCCAGTAGAGGCAGGGGCCTGTTGTCTGGCCAGGGAAGCAACATCAAGTTTTTCACCACCAGGCTGCTCCTTCCTGGGCACTGGCAGCTCCAAACTGGGGCATTTGGCAGGGGCAACTAAACATTTTATTTCCCCACCTCAAAATACAGGTTTGGCATATGACAGAATCTAGTTCAAAGGCACTCCCAGACAATTCCTTTCATTTTCTTTTTTCAAAGGGGGGCTCCTCAGCAGTCCCTCTGTCAGAAGTGGGCCTCCCTTTTATTCGAGGCTGTTTCTTGTACCAAAGAAACACAAACTTTCAGGTAGGCTTTGGATTTATCTATTGATTTTCAATTGATGATAACACATCCAAAACACATGGAACAATTTTCGCCAATCAGGCGTTTATCTATCCTCAACAAGATCACTGGATGGTAACTCTGGATCTCAAAGGTCTGTATCTTCTGGGTCTTTGGGCAAGCTCTCTGGGAGATTCCAAGGGATCGGTTTCTTTTATCAGTTCATCACATTATCATTTCCCTGGCTTATGAACTTTCCTCCAGGGTGTTCAGTTCACATGGCTTCTTTCTGGCCCTTTGCCCCAGCTACTTCACCCAACTATAATATTTTGATATCCTTCTTTGGGTGAGCTAGCCTGAAAACAATCACAATTTGAAACAAGCAGTGTAGTATGCCTGATTATGTGCAAGCATAAATTCAGTTCCACAAAACACAATAGAGCTTTATCTCCTCAAGTCCTAAATGGTATCTGGTTTAAAATGAAGAAGTACAGTCTCAGACCCTGATTATTCTGTCCCATCCCAGGAAAACAGCACTGGGACTTGCTGGCTACTTTTACCTTTCTGCTGTGTCTTTTGACCCTTCCTTCAAGCAAACAAACCTTACACATCTGTCTCAAGGTTCACTGCATTCCCAACTGCTTCAATGCAGCACAGCATGGTGTGCTCAATCTCTGGATTTCCCAATGCCAAACTGCCAATCCTAATATACTATGACACCACTGCCAAGATGCACTCAATGGAGCAAAAATGGCCACCTCTCAATGTCATTCATCACCATTGAACTTGGGAGCTAAAGATGTCAATAAGAAGCAATGTCCTCAGGAAGCCGACCACTGGCCAGAGGACAACCAGGGAGCACACCTTCATGGAAAAGACAGTGCCAGAAGCAGGCCTGCCATGGCTTCATTGGCACAGAAAGGGAAGGAGAGGATTCAATTGAAATTTGCATGTTTCTGGTTCCATATTGATCAGAGGGAAAGTCCACATTAGTTCAGGCAGGAACAGTGTTGATTCACATCTGTCAAGGAATCCAACAAACAGTTCATCTTTGCAGGCAAACTATGATTTTGTGGGAGGGCAAACCAATTCAGATCTCTTTGCAGGCAAGCCCCTTCTTCGGTGAGCTCAGCTTTCAGTTTGTTTTGAAGAACTCCAGGCAGAATCTTTGTGACAGCAGACCATTGCAGAGCACCACGAGTGGAAGTTGGATCCTCATGTATTGTAGAAGTTGGACTTTAAAGTTTTGCACGATTAATGAGTATGGTTAACAGGCTCCAAGATGTTTCTGTTTCCACTAAGTGTTGTGGAAACCAAATCATCTGCAGTTCAGTTTTTGTCATCAACTGCTTTTGCAGTTTGGGCTCATGTGCTTCAAGCCTCCATTGCTGTCGATTCCATGCCTGCTCCCTCCTCCTTCCACCCCTCAGCCCTCTTGAAGGTCAGACAAGACAAGCCACCCTCCTGCCCAAGGCCTCCACTGCACGGCACTGCAGGCTGCTGCTGAGGAGTGACCTTGTTAGCCTCTGCCTTTTCCTTGCCTCCTCAATTCCCCTTTGTCCCAGGCGGTCATCTTTTCCTCGGGCAGGTCTCAGTAAGATCCTGGTGGGCCGCAGCTTATTCTGTTCTGAATGGGTGTGTACAGAGCTTCCACAAGTTTTGAATGTTTTTTTGGAAGGGAAGGCCTAGGACAACAAGAGTTTATATGATAAAATGGAGATTTTTTTTTATTTGGGGCAAGCAAAGAGCTTTTTGGTTCAATCTCTAATTTTTGAGTTTTTTCACCTAATTATACAGAAGAATTATTAGATGGTTTATCCTCTCTCTCTTAAAAAGTTCATGCTGCAGCCATTTCTCTCACTATGACTGTGACACACCATTATTAGAGGGGCATGTCCTTACAATCCCTTCTTAGAGCAGCAAAAGATAAGCAGGACCCATTACTCCCTCCTGGGAAAACTACCTTTTCCTCCCTTTTGAACTTGGAGCTACATTTGAGTCCTCCTTTTTTCTTCAGCTACATCTGAGTTGAAGTTTTTGTCTTGGAAGACTGCTTTTGCGGCCAATCGCAAGCTCTAATTATCGTTGGCCTGGCTCCTAAGGGCAGATGAACTCTAATCTGAATTTTCATAAGGATAGGGTATCTCTGAAAGTGGTTACCTTAAAACCCTTAAAATGTGGCCTCTATTCAATCTATTCATTTCTATTGCTTTTCAAAATTTCCTACTTCAAAATAAGGGGAGAAAATTTTGCACACTTTGGATATTCACAGGCAGTTGGTACACTCATGAGTTCACAGGAGGAGTTCAGACAGTCTTCACAGTTGTTTATTTAGTTATTTTTTTTATTGTTTCAAAAACAAACTATTTCTAAGTGGATTGGCTATTGTATTGCTTTTTATTGCTTTTTGTTATTCTCATCATGGTAAGGAGAGGTAAGGAGATTCTTCTCATTCCACTAGGGCCTACTTCACTAGCTATTTTTTTTGCTGGGTGTAGCTACTAAAGATATTTACTAAAGCATTTGGAGAGCAGTGCACACAGTTCAGTGCACTTTTTTCTAAGCATTACCATCAAATTGGGGTTCCTTTGCTACTGCAGTCTTACATACTATTTAGTTTGCAGCATTCATTTTGCCAATTTTGCTTTTACCCCTTTTTACTTTTGCCTTTGGATTCTACCCACAGGTTATGACTGCAGTTATGACTGCAGCACAGTTTACATATTTGTATAAATGTAGATGTACAAGATCCAAGATGTTGCAGTCATCCCCTTCCTCCTCCCCCTCCTCCTTCCCCTCTGTAGTTTGAGGTTTGGGTTGTTGTTTTTGTTTGTTTGTGGGTTTTGAGGTTTTTTGTTTTTTTTTATGGCCTTTCTTTTTAGGCCTTCTGACATCTGGGGCTGAGAAAGACTGAGGATGACGCGTCGGTATGTCATCTTTTTTTATATGCGGGTACGTACTGGCGTCAGATGCGACCATGACGGACGCAGCCCTAATACTGGGTGGTAACCGACCGAGGACAGGACGACTACCACAGGTTATGACTGCAGCAATGTGGATCTTCGAACATCTACATTTATGGTAGGTACAAAACTGTACTTTCCAGGTTGAGGAAAAGAGGCACCAGAGCAGGAATTTCAGTCAGATTGAAGGTAAACCCTCACAGGCCTGCACTGCCCTTCATACTACTAGCCAATGTACGCTCACTTGAAAATAGGATGGATCACTTAAGACTGGAACTCTCATTACAAAACAAGTGAGAAACATCAATTTATTTGTGTTTACTGAAACATGGTTAAACCAAAATACCAGTGATAGCACAGTAAATGTAGAGGGCATGACTTTATTCAGAGCAGACAGAATTCAGTCACTATGTGGCAAGTCCAGAGGAGGGGGAGTTGTGTATACATGTTAGTAACAACTGGTGCAGCAACTGTGTAGTGACCACCACCTTCTGCTCAGAAAACATTGAAATTCTGTCACTAAAATGTAGGCCCTTCTCTCTGCCAAGAGAGTTCAATGGAATGTGCATCACAGCAGTCTGCATTCCACCTGATGCAAATATCAGTGATGCTCTGTCAACATTATATCAGTCTATAAGTGACCTGTAAAACAGAAATCCAGAGCATGCAGTAGTAATTGCAGGAGACTTCAATCAGGTTAACCTAAAGACTGTATGACCCCACTACCACCAGCATATAAAGTTTGACACAAGGTGGGTAAATGTACTGGATAAAGTATACACTAACATCAAAGGTGCATATAAAGCAAAACCTTATCCACATCTAGGGTGCTGTGACCACCTAGCCATCATGCTGGCTCCAGCTTATAAATCCATACTGAAAACCAGTACACCGACTAGAAAACAAATAAGGATCTGGCCTGAGGGAGCAATCTCAGCTCTGCAAGACTGCTTTGACTGTACAGACTGGTCAGTGTTTAGAGAGGCTGCTGTGACAAACAACCATGTTGACTTGAACACACACACTGAGTCAGTCACAGCTTACATTTCTAAGTATGTGGAGGATGTAACAAACACCAAACTCATCACCATATGGGCAAATCAAAAACCTTGGCTAACTAGTGAGGTGTATGAGATCTTGAAAGTAAGCAATGCAGCTTTCAAATCCCAAGATATGGAATCTTTATGTATGGCCAGAGCCAAACTGAACAAAGGTATCAAAGAGGCGAAAAGATCCTATGGCAGAAAAATCCAAAGTCACTTCAGGGACCAGAAGAATACCAGGCAACTATGGAAAGGAATTTAAACTATCACCGACATCAAGCGTACATCAGCTTCATGTGATGATAACATCGAGTTTCTGAACCAACTGAACAAATTCTTCAGTAGGTTTGATGCTGACAACAAAACAACAGCATGCAGAATCCCTGAAGACAAGGATGCAGCGGTGCTGAGCTTCAATACAATCGATGTCACCAGAACCCTTAAACGTGTCAACCCGAGGAAAGCAGCTGGCCCTGACAATATCATGGACAGGGTACTAAGGGAATGTGCGACAGAACTGGCTCCACTACTCACTGACATCTTCAACACTTCACTCCATCTAGCCAGTGCTCTGAAATGCTTTAAGGAGATAACTATCATTCCTCTACCCAAGAAACCACAGCCAACAACTCTGAATGACTAGCGACCAGTTGCTTTAACTTCGGTAATGAAGTGCCTGGCGAGGGTGGTCAAGTATCATATAGCCTCAGTCTTACCTGTGTCACTGGACACACGGCAGTTCACATACAGGACAAACCACAGTACAGGGGATGCCATCTCACTAGATCTCCATGAAATACTGACCCACTTAGAAGGCAAAAACTGCTATGCAAGACTGCTATTCATCGATTTCAGTTCTACCTTCAACACTGTCATCCGTCAGAATCTGATATCGAAGCTACTTCAACTGGACATAGACTCTCATTTATGCAATTGGATTCTGAGCTTCCTTACTGAAAGGCCTCAAAAGGTTTGTGTGGGAGACAACAGCTCCGGAAGTATCCTGAACACAGGAGTACCACAGGGATGTGTCTTAAGCCCTCTCCTTTTCACTCTGCTGGCACATGACTGCATGGCCACACATGAGACGAATAGGATCGTCAAATTCGCGGATGACACCACTGTTATAGGCCTTGTCAAAGACTGAGAGGAGGAGGCCTACAGGAATGAGATTGCTCAATTACTGGTCTGGTGTGGAAGCAACAATCTAGCACTGAATGTCAGCAAGACAAAGGAGTTGATTGTTGATTTCAGAAGATCTTAAGTACCACAAAAAACTCTAGTGATGAAAGGGATGACAGTGAAAAGGGTCAAGAGTACAAAGATCTTGGGTCCTCATCTCACGGAGAACTTATCCTGGTCAGTCCATGTATCCAGCACAGTCAAAAAAGCTCAGCAATGCTTACACGTTCTAAGGAACTTAGGAAGGCAAAATTACCAAGCTCCATACTTCAGACCTTTTATAGGGGCACCATTGATGGTGTCCTGACCAACAGCATTGCAGTCTGGTATGGGAGCTGTAATAATCAGGATCGGCAGGCTCTCAGAGTTGTAAGGTCAGCAGAAAGAATCATTGGCACCTCCCTTACTCCTCTGGAAGATCTACACAAATGCCGGTGCATAGACAGGGCTAAAAAGATTTCCAGCGATCCAACACATCCTGCCAATGGTCTGTACACTCGCCTATCCTCTGGCAGGAAATACAGAAGCCTGCATTGTAAGACCACCACACTAAAAAACAGTTTATTTCCGCTCTTCGTTAGACTGTTTAACTCTTTGGAAAAATTAACCATGATGTCTGTTACATAACTAGCCTATCAAGGGGCTTATTTTATGGATGTGCAATAACTAAGTGCAATACTAAGGTGGCTCATCTACACACTGAAGGACTGTAAAGTGCAATGTACAAACTGTGTAATAATTCAGTCTAATCATAGATATGCTGCTATTCCCCGGGATTCATGAAGCTTGCACCAGGCGCAGGCATAGCGTAGGTGGAATAACGCCAAATATGGCAGTCGAGCGATTCAGGTACGATCCAATACCACGTGCACTACCGGTGTATGCCAGAACTGCGCAGCCCTCGGCATTTGTATGCTAATCACCCCATGTGCAGTGTCGCACCATGCAAATGAAGGCAGATAGTGATTCATGAAGTGGTGCAGGTGTAGCGTAAGCCCACAGAAATGTAAACCAAAAAACACGGTTCACATTTTCCCAAACAGAACATCGGAGCTATGGAAGCGGACCAGACTCATGTATTACAAAGTTAACATATGCCAATGGTGAAATACACAGCCAATGGCATAAGAAAAGATGCACAACACCTAAAAAACAACATTTAATGTCATGTCCACAGTAACGCACAGTACAACCGCAGGGCATGTGTGTGCAAACTGGAACATAAAGAAATTATATAAAAATGTCATAAAATCGCAATGTAATACAAATCAGGTTTACACCATAATACACAATGGCAGGCATGGAACACCACAACCAAGGTGCAAGGGTTGCTAAGGGCCTGCGACAGTGTTCGGCACGGTAACTATGAATTAATAGTCAATGCCATGCAAATGAGGCAGATGATACTGAATCGCAAATGTCCCGCCGGATGAAGGTTGTACCATACGGCGCAGTGCTATAACACCGAGGAGTGGCTCAGAGGAGATGCATGACATCAGCAGAGGGGTGTGCCACCGTAGCAGTAAGCACATTGGAGCAGTGCAAATCTGGCCTGGCTGTTGCTAAGCAAAGCTGCAGGACAGGGGTAGGGAGGAAGGTATAGAATCATTTAGCTGAGAGCACACATGGTGCCCAAAAGCGCATGTGTACAGGGATGAAAATGTGCCCCAAACCCAGTAAGTGGATGCACGCGCCACAAACAATAGCACAAACAGGAATGTCAGGGGAAGAAAAGAAGGAAATGCTGAAGTAGGGTAATTGGAATACTAATGAGCAATCAACACCAATCAACTCACGGCGGCCAATCAACGGCGGCTGACAAGTCTGCTTGCAGAAACCTGCAAAACAGGATAGGGGAGGCATTGGAATGCAAAGAAAGGAGGGGAGGCATTGGATTGCAAAGATAGGAGATCTGTCATAGCAGAGCAAAGCAAACCGACAGTAGACCGGCAATAGCACACATTACGCAAGATACGCCAGGTCTAGGAAAGTACAAATGAAAGCAGGCTGCTGGATGCATGCCAGAAATTGGTAGGTGGAACGTGCAGAAATGTAAAGGGAAGGTCGAGAGGTAATCCACGGCAGCCATATGTAATTCAGCACCAAAGGCACCACAATAGTAGTTCTGGTAGTAAAACACATAAGATACCCTGTAGCTATGATCGTACATACACACCCTATGACATCATTGGTGTTCACAGCACAATAGTATAAAGTGTGAAAGCACCCTACACACACCTGTGTATTCCCAAACACTGCACCATAGGTGTAAACACACGGGGAACTTTTAAAATGTACATGTTGGGAGCTGCCATAGCTGTGATTGATCAGCATGTGTTAGAGACTGACGGTGTTGTGGAGGATGATGCCGACAACCACCGCAGGCCCTGGAGGAGGAGAAGAGTGTTCATACCAAGGGTAACCTATCAGGGGCTACATGATCTGGAGATAGTAGAGCGTTACAGGGTGGACAGGGACATCTTACAGCAAGTAAAGGAGCTGTGCCGGCCACGCCTGAGAACCAGAAACAACAGAGGGGAACCCATCCCAGTGGACACGAAGGTATGTGTAAGCTTGTGAATACTAGCCACAGGTACCGTTCAAAGGCCAACTGGAGATATAATGGGGATCTCACAGGCATCAGCATCCAGGGTACTACACCAGTTCCTGGATGCCATGTTACCACATGCCATTGAGCATATATACTTCCCCCCAAACTCAGGAGGAGTTGGCCAGCAATATGCGTCACTTCCACCGTGTGGCACACTACCCGGAGGTACTGGGTGCGATAGACTGCACGCACATACAAATCAAGTCACCACCCGGTGAGCATGGTAGGCTCTACATAAACCGCAAGGGATTCCACTCCAACTGCCAGGTCGTGTGCAATGCCCAGGGCATTG
Source organism: Protopterus annectens (assembly GCF_019279795.1). Taxonomy (NCBI): domain Eukaryota; kingdom Metazoa; phylum Chordata; order Ceratodontiformes; family Protopteridae; genus Protopterus; species Protopterus annectens. Next base: position 316,817,459 of record NC_056727.1, on the reverse strand, counting down.
TCATGGATGTGTGTGCTGGCAGCCCTGGAAGCTACCATGACTCCCATATCTGGCATGCCTCACAGCTGTATCAGGTATTTGTCAGGGGGGACATCCCACATGGCCACCTTGTGGGGGATGCTGGCTATGCGCTGGAGCCGTGGATGATGACTCCCATCAGAAATGCACACACACCCATGCAAGAACGCCATAATGAGGCACACGCACAAACCAGAATCATCATAGAGCGTGTGTTCGGGATGCTGAAATCACGGTTCTGGTGCTTGGACACATCTGGTGGAGCCTTGCAGTACTCTCCAGGCACGTGTGCCCACATCGTCATAGTATGTGCCATGCTACATAATATGATCCTGCGGAAACAGCTGCAGCAGGGACAAAATGGTGAAGGCCCCCATAGCCCACCCCAATTGCCAAGGCCATCACAGGCACAGAGGGATTCAGACCATGAACACACTGTGCCAGCCCCAGTAGGCAGACGGAGGCATGCCCAATATGCCTACGCCTTGGCAAAGAGGGAACGTATAGCACATACTCTGACAGTGTAGGCCCCTACGGACTGACATACCAATCCACCTGCACACACAGTAAAATGGATGGCACACAAACATGACCACCTGTAAATTGTAATGTATAGGTGGCCCACTGTGTGAATCCTACATAGGCAGCCCTCAAACATTGTACACACAACAGCTATTGGAACATGAAATGTCGACACCTGAACAGTACATGCGCCTATCAGCATATGGTGGTGCTCTGTGTATAGGTTCCCAGGTACAACGGTAGGTACACGGCTGATTGTCAGAGGCCATACACCAAACGGGGCAAACAGTGTACGCTGTTGCCACAACATCGAGTAACCAACTGTCGCTTAGTGGAGCAGAGGCAATTGTGGGAGCACATGTGTGTAAGCACTGTTCTGCACACACTCAGCACGCTGCACACACTCAGCACGGAGTCCCTGCTGTGTTAATGAGGGGCGCCACATAATATAATCATGGATGTTGTGTCAAGGCATGGGGTGTACCCATAACAGGTATTCATCACCCCAGCATGCTTCACCTACGGTTGTTTGAAGGTGTAGCACAGTATCGTGTGTGGCTCACTGTGATATACATACCCAATGCCGGAGCACATCCAGTAAACATCAAATGGACATACCATTAACTGGACTCATCAATATGTAAACTAACGGCATAACACGTGTACAAATCCCAGATGGCCATGTGTTAAATGCAGTGACAGTCATGCATGTTCCCGGTCCCACATCCTGCAAGGGATGTAATGTAATCCCGAAGGCACGAGTAATGCATGTCGGATGCAGGTCATCAGATCATATGTGTAGCACACGTTAGTGGGAATATGCATTGCCCACTGCTGGTAAGCGATGTTTAAATATGACTATATGGATATGCGTGAAACAGGGATAAGCTTCTCCGAATATCGCACAGATCACGGTCAGTGATGTCCAGAACAGGTGAAACCAGCATTATTCACCCCTGTACTATTAGCGCCTGCTCTGAAGGGTAAAACGACCACTGCCAGGAGTAGAACACACAATCATGTATAGAATCACCTAACACTATTGCTAGCCAAGATGTACGTATGGTAGGGTTGCCACCTCTTCAAATGACCAATGTGGGACATACGTCAGATGTCTGCAGGCCGACGCATACACCCGACCAGTACGAAATTCAGAACTTCACTGTTTTGCCTAGATAAAAGCTCATTCTTGTAATGTTTACTTACTTATTCTGTTTCTAGAACATATAGGTGGTTCAGATACAGAATAACTGTTTTATGCAGCTATTACATAAACTATAGGAAATAAGTACGTTCTAAAAATCTCAGGACATTTGCCATGTTTACAAATATTTTGCAGGACACAACTGCCCAAAGAGGGACTGTCCCTCGCAGAGTGGGACAGCTGGTAACCCTAACCTATGGCAGGTGTGTAATGTGAGAGGTACAGAGACAAACGTGCGGAGTCCAGGAAACCGTATACACCAACAAGTACACAATGAAAGGTGTAGCTTGCTTGTCACTTTCCCCGTCAGATATATATATATATGTATATATAAATATATATATATATATATATATATATATATATATATATATATATATACACATATATACATATATATATAATACAGATAGAAAGGGCGATAGAGTGATATATGTTGATATGTATGGATTCAGCGATATCTGCAAATATATATAGATAGGTCAACGACATTCATAACACCTTGGAGGTGCAAATAAATAGGATACCGCCAACTATGGAATGTGTAACATACCGACATGCGTAACCACGAGGCTGAAAGACCGAAAGTACACCGTACCGGAACGGTACAAACGCGAGTAATAGTATGATGATATGAAGGGACATTTAGTTACCACTGCCGGTGTTGCGGTCCACGTAGGTACGGTGTTCAACTGTGTTTGCAAGTGCCGTAGTCTGTGTATGTGTGTGTTGAGGGTGCCGTGTGCGTCTCTGTGTGACTATAATGTGTGTGTGTGTGTCCGCATCATGTGTCTGTTAGTGCCAACTCGGAGGTAGATCATTACAGTAGGTGTGGGTATAGCTAGCCGTAGGCATACGGTTACCACCTGTCCCACATTAGGAGGGACAGCCCCTCCCTGGGCAGGTGTGTCCTGACATAAAACATTACAAAGGGCAAATGTCCAGGATTGTAGGACATTAATATGTCACATATATAATGTAATAGTTGCATTAAATAGTTATGCCTGTATGTAAGAAACGTAAATGTTACATGCAATATGATAAGTAGCCAAAGTCCCACAATAGGTATGTATTGAGGATAAAAGTATGTGCTAACCTGTGTACTGACCGTGGCTATGTGTTGGCCTGTAAACACCGCTGTGCGTCCCGCAAGTGTCCAACAATGGCCATATGAAAAGGTGGCAACCCATGGCAAAGAGGTTCTGTTACCAACACAACTGCAATGACTGCAAATATCTGGGACAGAAATACACGGGATAGCTGTCATTTAGACATATCCCTTTACATATCGCTGCAATTCCGGAGGTATGGATGTATCAACCTCACCTGAGTACTATATAGAAACCAATTAACAACTGCCCAATGTACAATCCCGTAACATAAGTCTACTAACTGATAGCTCTTTAATTAGGGACGGAGTCCACACACACACACATATATATGGAATATGTAGAAATGCAAGCCCCACAAAGCTGTATATGCTATGTACACCCACCAACATCCCCCACACTAGAAACTATAGCAATACAGATTGTAAGAACAGCACAAATATCCAGTCAGTCAATTACATCTGCAGAACCGTCAACATACCTTGTGAGAGAGACAATTAAAGGCGCCATGCATAATTGCAGCCGTTATATAATGGAACAAATGACGATGTTACAGGTTTTGTTTGCAATAGTCCGTTATCAGACGTTGGGATGACGGGTACACCCACATGTTGAACCACATACTCTAGCTGTCACACACAATCCACGGGGGACATGAATCCAAAGTATAATTGTCTCTATGCATAGTAGTTGCAATTACACATAACAAAACGCAGTACAGGCCGTCTCCCCAAAGGTAGGGCAAATGGGCAACGCCCAAGTGGAGAATTCAGTTATACCCCACTGTTGCCACGTAATTGGCGAATGGAGTAGCTGCACAGCTGATATGCAAGTAATTAGTCATTCAGGAACACCAATTGGCGGGAGGAAACCGCATGTTACAGGTATCGACGTATATAAGGATGACTTGCCAGACATTCAAACCGTATGCTCATACAAAATACCTGTTTAAGCAGTGTGAGAGAGAGCGAGACGAAGGTCCGTAACGATAACAAGGTATGTAGAACACTCGGTATGTAAGTTTATGTATAGCATGTTTTTTATTAATTATTTATTGTATGTATAGCCTGGTTTGCATTAATTAAAAGTGTCCGCAATGCATAAAGTGGGAAAAGGTATTTATGTAGTGATGTCTTGCTGAGCATACTAACGCATGTAGAAACTGTGCGTCCAGCAGTGGGCCACAAAGTACACATCACAGACACCACAAGGGATGCTACATGAGGGCTTTAAACAGAACAATTCCATACAACCCGCCGTCAGTGGTAGGGTATGTCCAACAAGTACATGCCATAGCAGGGGATAGTATATGTTGATATACTGTCACAGTAGGCA